>NW_028318591.1:0-72500 GCF_062004578.1 Staurois parvus | reverse complement strand
CCTCAAGGGGCGTACAATCTAAGGTCCCTAAACTCCCATTTATACATACACTTACTAGGGCCAATTTAGACAGGAGCCAATTAACCTACCAGCATGTCTTTGGAAGGTGGGAGGAAACCGGAGTACCCTGAGGAAACCCACACAGGCACAGGGACAACATGCAAACTCAAGGCAGGTGGTGCCATTAAAACTAAACGCCTAACACGTCCATACACCAAAAGCACCAAACAATAGGCGAAAAAGTCCAAAATGCTTTAACTTTTACACTGCTGGAAACGTTTTTGCACTTTTATATTGCACATGTTTAAAAAAATCATTTTAGGCCAGAAGATCACTTAAAACCCCCACAAAATTATGACCATGGACAATAAAATGGTGGTAGTTCCAAATTTGGTATGCAACTCAATACTGACAAAGGCAGTTATCAAAACTTCAGTAAACACTAATGTCACTTTTGGGGCACAAATGCAATATGTTACTCTTTTTTTGGTGAAATATGAGGCTGCACCGAGTAAATAGATACCAAACATGTCAAGCCTTCAAATAGAATTCCAGGTAAAGCTTAACTAGTCTTGCTCCTTCCCCCTCTTAACTCTTTTGCTGCTGGAGACGGTTTTGCATTTTTTTTGCATATGTTTAACATTTACATTATGACCCTGGACAATAAAATGGTGGTCGTTCCAATTTTGTTTTTATGTCACATGATATTAGCAAAATGGTTTATCAAGCGCAAAAAATATCAGTAATGCTCAAAGTTAATATTAGGGCATAAATGCAATATTTGCCCATCTTTTTTGGTGAAATATAAAAGCTGAGGTTGCACCGAGTAAATAGATATCCAACATGTCAAGCCTTAAAATAGAATTCCAGGCTAAACCTAACTAGTGTTGCTCTTTCCACAGAGGATCTGTGGTTGGTTCTCCAAGATGCCTGGAACAACCTACCTGCCAAGTTCCTTCAAAAACTGTGTGTAAACCGAGTAAATAGATACCCAACATGTCAAGCCTTAAAATAGAATTCCAGGCTAAACCTAACTAGTCTTGCTGCTTCCACAGAGGATCTGTGGTTGGTTCTCCAAGATGCCTGGAACAACCTACCTGCCAAGTTCCTTCAAAAACTGTGTGTAGGTCTACCCAGTGGTGTATTTAGGTTTTCTGCTGCCCTAGGCAACACAAAAATTGTCTGCCCTCACAGACACCAACCAACACCCCCCTCTTCCCCCTCTCATGGAGAGAGCCTGACATTGACCAACAACACCCCTGCCCCCCCCCCCCCATATATTGAAAGAAAGACACTCATCTACACAGCTCTGGACATCCCTGGGAATGAGAGTCAGGCTCTACATACACCTGCAGCCTCTCTTGGATCCTACCTGGTTCCCATGTCACCTGTGTCCCTTCTTCCATCTCTTCTTCTGGGGGGGAGGTGCTGCCCCCCTGAAAAATGCCGCCCTAGGCAAGTGCCTTGTTTGCTTTGTGGTAAATACACCCCTGGGTCAACCTAGAAGAATCGTTGCTAGTTTGAAGGCAAAGGGTGGTCACTCCAAATATTGTTTTGATTTGGATTTCTTTACTGTTCACTTTTTTTTTTTTTTTTACTCATTTTGTTAATTGCTAAAAATAAACTAACACATTTCTGAAAGCTTTTTTTACAGCAATTTGCACAGCTGCCTAAAACTTTTGCACAATACTGTATATTGTTAGAGGAGCACGGGCGGACTGACCATTTGGAAACTCGGGCACTGCCCGAGGGCCCGGGGTCAGTAGGGAGCCCCATGAGATGCCCCTGGTACCTTTTCCATAGGCTTTTTTGAGTGTGGGCAAGGACACAGGGGCCCCATGATCCCCTATTGCCCGGGGGCCCCATGAGTTGTCAGTCTGCCCCTGTAGAGGAGTATTTCTCTTCCCATCACAATGAAGTCTAGGATTAAAAAACATTCAGGGTTTCCAAGAGTTAAAGACATTTTATAACAAGTGCTACTTGTTTATGAGAAGCGGCTCAAAATCTCATTATCTTCATTATTTTGTGAAACGTGGACCTTTGTCCTTCTCCATAGAAACGTCAGACATCTTAGTCATTTCTCCCGGCATGATGGCAACATTGATGTTCCCAGTCGATACACAAAAAAGCCCCCGTTTCCTCTCATTGAAAGAGCCGAGGCAAGCAGCGGTCTACCTAGACGGGCTTTCGGCATCGTCCACAATGGCTCTCCGGCACCCTGCTTCTATAAATAGCTTCATCGCCCCGGCGTGCGAAGCGTCAAAACCATCTTACACGCTGCCGCAGTCTCGAACAGATGGAGTTTGTTCCCGCTGTAAAGAGGCTTGCTGTGTGTTGGAAGCTCATTGCAAAGAACTCTTTTAATTACGGAGTGATGGCGAGCAATTGTTCCGAGCATCAAAGGGGCCACGCGGATTTCATCTCAGCGAGGGGGCGGAAAAAAAAAAATGACCTACCTGACGCTTTGAGTTAGAGAGAGGAGAGGCATCAGCCTGTATGGAGACACTGAGAGCGCCCTGGGTGGGCGACTGTAGGAAGCGGGCCAAATAAGAATTGATTCAGTCTATTTTCACTGAAGAGCGGACACAGCGTGAAATATATTTTGTAGCAACTTATTACCATGAAGTACGGGAACAGGTAACATAGGTAAAACTAGCTGGGTTATTTAAAGGGGACCTGTCACTTAACCAGCCTTCCTCAACCCTTTCAACATGGAGGAACCCTTGAATTAATGTTCAGGCCAAGGGAACCCTGCTAATAGTTACTGTATCTACAGCTAAAGGTACAAGATCTAAGAATAAATTAAAAAAATCTGGAAGGTGCTATTCTTCACATATTTGATACCCAGGGCTGAAACTTAACCATGACCAGAGAAGAAATGCAGATGGCGAGAATTGTAGTGTACCCTCACATTGGTAGTTGGTCAGTTGAAACATGCCCCCTGACAATGGTGAAAATGCTTGCTTGCTAAAATGGTCAGTGGAGATATGCTCCCTTGGTTTGGTGGCCAGTGGGAGAAGGACCCTTTTACATTGTTGGTTATCGGGCTTCCTTGCACTGGTGGTCTGTGAGAAAAATGCACCTTATAATGGAGGTCAGTGGAAGACAGATCCCATTACTCTGATGGTCATCGAGAAGAATGCCCCTTAAATTGGTGCTCAGTGGGAAGAATGCTTTTTAATATTGGTGGTCAGTGAGCGGGAGAAATTCTCCTAACTTTGGTGGTCAGTGGGGACAAAGCTCCCTATGTTGGTGGTCAGTGGGAAAATGCTATTTACTATGGTGGTTAGTAGGAAGAATGCATCTTACATTGGTGACAAGTGAGAAGACTGCTTCTTACATTGGTGGTCAGTGGGAAGAATGCATCTTACATTGGTGGCAGGTGAGAAGACTGCTTCTTACATTGGTGGTCAGTGGGAAGAATGTCCCTTACATTGGTGATCAGTGAGAAGAATGCTCCTTACATTGGTGATCAGTGAGAAGAATGTTCCTTACATTGGTGATCAGTGAGAAGAATGTTCCTTACATTGGTGGTCAGTGGGAAGAATGGTCCTTACATTGGTGGTCAGTGGGAAGAATGCCCCTTACATTGGTGATCAGTGAGAAGAATGTTCCTTACATTGAGGTCAGTGGGGAGAATGCTCCTTACATTGGTGATCAGTGAGAAGAATGTTCCTTACATTGGTGATCAGTGGGAAGAATGTTCCTTACATTGGTGATCAGTGGGAAGACTGTTCCTTACATTGGTGGTCAGTGGGAAGAATGTTCCTTACATTGGTGGTCAGTGGGAAGAATGCATCTTACATTGGTGGCAGGTGAGAAGATTGCTTCTTACATTGGTGGTCAATAGGAAGAATGTTCCTTACATTGGTGGTCAGTGGGAAGAATGTTCCTTACATAGGTGATCAGTGGGAAGAATTCATCTTACATTGGTGGCAAGTGAGAAGACTGCTTCTTACATTGGTGGTCAATAGGAAGAATGTTCCTTACATTGGTGGCAAGTGAGAAGACTGCTTCTTACATTGGTGGTCAATAGGAAGAATGTTCCTTACATTGGTGGCAAGTGAGGAGACTGCTTCTTACATTGGTGGTCAATAGGATGAATGTTCCTTACCAGGGGTGGACTGACAACTCATGGGGCCTCCGAGCAATAGGGGATCATGGGGCCACTGTGTCCTTGCCCACACCCAAAAAATCCTATGAAAAAGCCAATGAAAGGTACCAGGGGCATCTCATGGGGCCCCCTACTGACCCCAGGCCCTCGGGCAGTTCCCGAGTGCTCGAATGGTCAGTCCGCCCCTGTTCCTTACATTGGTGGTCAGTGGGAAGAATGTTCCTTATGTTGGTGGTCAGTGGGAAGATTTTTCCTTACATTTGTAATCAGTTGTAGGAATGATCCTTGCATTATTAGCCAGTGCAAAGAATGCTCGTAATATTGGTAGTCAGTGAGAAGGATGTTCCTTACATTGGTTGTCAATGGGAAGAATGCCCCTGTTACAGACAGCTAAAAAATCATTGTTGACACTGGTTACTAATTTGAGAGGCAGATATTGCCCCTTTGAGGAAGGCTGCAGTAAAGCCAAAGGATAACACATGCGATCATTTTCACTGATAACATTTTTCCATAAAGAGTTGTATATTTAGATAGTAACAGTTTGAGTACAAGGGTCAAGTTGATTTATCACATTTTATGTCAAACATTTTTTTTCTCTTAACATGTTGCTTGGGATATAGCAAACTCAATCATTTTGTAGATTTACTGAACTGAAATTTTAATCTCCGATGAGGTTGTAGCACAGAGTGGTGCACATCTAAAGGTGTGCTTTTGTTATTGAAACACCAAGGCTGATTATCTGACTACAGATAAAGCAGGTCCTCCCAATTATTTTGTAATACTTTGGCAAATGGCACATCCACCAAACCTAGCCAGCCGAAACAGATATGAACTTTCATTCAAGTTTGCTAAATGATATTGGAGATGAATGAACTTCTGAAGAATTGTACCTTGGCTAAACTTTTTGAAACGTCAAGACTTCAGAAATTTTAAATTAGAAGTAAGTGCACTGAACAAGGCTCCAAAATATGTGTATTACAGAGCAGAAAATGGTGCAAAAATTGTACAGAATGATTTGGGAAGCCCCACATGACAAGATGATGGGGCCAATGGAAATATTGGGACGCAATTTAAAGAGGTCAGAAAAACATTAGCAGCTCCTATCAGTCCTGAAAGCCCCTTCCTTACATGGCCAACAATACTTGCCAAGTGGTAGAGGCGCCAAGATAATCAATAATAATCAATTAATTAATGGAATTATTTAGTATTCAATAAAATAACCTTTTAAAAGGTTGATGTTCTGTTTGGATTCATTGCTTTCTTTGCTGTCATTTATCTGGGTGTCTCTGCTACTTGATGAGACTTTTTGGAACTCTTATGCAGGCCATAGATGGGGAGAAAACTGGCCGATTTTTCTTTAAAAAAACCCAAAAATCGGTCGTTCAAGCGGCCGACGTTACCAGGAACGGTAAAAAAAATCGGCCGATTTTCATCCTGTCTACAGCCGGCAAAAAGTGTCCCTGCAGAGAGCTCCACTCTTTCTTTGACAGTTCCTTGACATTTATAGCGGTTGCAACAATGTATCTATTTGTATCCATTTCGGATACAGATGTTTTTATTTGGAAACAAATAGATACATTGTTGCAACCACTATAAATGTCAAGGAACTGTCAAAGAAATAGCGGAGCTCTTTGCAGGGACACTTTTTGCTTGACTGGAATTCTTCTTCTTCTTCATCCTCTTCTTCTTCTTCATCTTCCTCTTCTTCTTCATCCTCTTCATCCTCTTCTTCTTCTTCATCCTCTTCCTCATCCTCTTCTTCTTCATCTTCTTCTTCTTCATCCTCTTCTTCTTCTTCTTCATCCTCTTCTTCTTCTTCATCCTCTTCTTCTCCTTAATCCTCTTCTTTTTTATCAGTAAAAAGATCGGCCGATTTGCCCATAATTGCCGCGAAAATCGACCAATCGGCAAAATCGGTCGATCTTTTTCCAACTTTACCGAGAAAAAAAATCTGCCAAAAATACCGAAAAACGGCCGAACAATTAGCCCACTAACGATCTGAAAATCGGCCGATTTTATTTTCGGCCAAAAAATTGGCCGATTTTCGACCCATCTATGGCCTGCATTACTTGACCATTCCCATGTTCTACAAGAACAACTGGACTTGGGTCACTCCAGTGCATTGGATGCAACCTACCCCAAAGACCTGCTTGAAGAAGTATTTTCAACAAGGTTGTGCGTGCCACTTATGGGGTCGCTGGTAACTTCGCCAGATGTGACTTACTAGACTGCTATTTTTCATCATTTATATTTATCTACCAACCACTTTGTGTGAACAATACTGCACCAGATGGTCTCTCTTGCTCTCTCTCCCTCTATTTCTCTGTATTCTTCTCACATTTTTTTTTCAGAACTAACTAGAATCAAAGTCCCTTATATGTCAACATTTCCAGGAGATGGCAGCTTTGGCATGCAGGCAGCAGCAGTAGGACATGTAACAAAGGAGAGTGTGAGCCATTAATTCCCCAAATTGTACCAGAGATACTGTACAATACTCAGAACTCAGAACTGGCATGTGGCAGGAGCCTTGGGATGGGTGGACTTAACTAGAGCTCTAGGCATAAGTGTTCAAGTAACGCCATTCATTCAATAAATGTACTAGTGTGATACTACTTAACAGGAAAACTGGGGCAGCACAGTGGCTAAGTGGCTAGTACTTCTGCCTAGCAGTGTTGGGTCGTTGGTTCAAATCCCAACCATGGAACTACCTGCATGGAGTTCTCCCTGATGTGAATGTACACTATATATAAAGTACTATGTAAATTATTACACTGAAATTCAGTTTCAGGACGTGGGACATCCAAATTTATCATTCTAAAGCCACCCAAATATATATATATATATATACACACACACACACACACATGTACATGCTGTATATAGTCACAGCACACTGTCCAGGGAGTATCTGCCTGGGTGCACTGCAACAAAGTAACTGAAAGTAATACATGATCTTGTGGGTCTTGAGCAGGAATATGTGTCTAAACAAGAGGAGTTTATTCTCTCCAAGATTTTGATGGATTTTTGTCCATCTTTGCCAAGGTCTTACAAAGATGGACTGCGGTCCATCGATATATTGGACAGAATTGTATTTCCTTCATTTCTTTAAGACCGTGGTTTTACATTACAAACGTTATATCTACATTCATCCCATAGAACAATGGCATTATTTGGTCCCTTGGGTTATTGCCTTGGGTGGCAGGATGAATACAGCTGTCAATCAAGCCTACTCAAGAAGGTAATAGAGGCACTTACGGGTCTTGAGCAGGATTGAGTATCAAAACACCAGGAGTTTTCTGCCCAACATTTCAGTAGATGGCAGATCATCTTCATCAAGGCCTTGACAAATATAGACCGCAGTCCATCAAAACCTTGAACAGAATGAACTACTGTTTGGACACATATGCCTGCTCAAGACCTGTGAGTTCCTCTTTCTCTCTCTCTATTTTTTTCTCCAAGACCGGGGTCTTGCCTTACAAACTATATACCTACATCCATCCTCTAGAACAATGCCATTAATTTGGTCTACCCTTGGGTTGTTGTCTTTCACAGATGGAAGGATGAGCCCAGCTGTTGATCAAGCCAACCCAAGGAGGAAGTAGACGCACTTGTAGGTCCTGAACAGGACTATGTGTCCAAACAAGAGGAGTTTATTCTGGCCAACATTCCAATAGATCATAGTCCATCTGAGTCAAGGCCTTGACAAAGATGGACTGCAACCCTTGGAAACATTGGCCATAATAAACTCCTGTTGTTTGAAAACATATTCCTACTCAAGACCTGTGAGTTCCTCTAGTAAATTCACTCTCTATTTTTCTCTCCGGGACTGGGGTCCTGCTTTACAAACTATATACCTACATCTATCCTCTAGAACAATGCCATTAATTCAGTCTGCCCATGGGTTGTTGCAGGTGGCAGAATGAGCCCAGCTGTCAATCTAGCCTACTCAAGAAGGCAGTAGAGGCACTCTTAGGTCTTGACCAGGAGTATGTGTCCAAACAGCTTATGTTTTCTCTTTCCAACATTTCAGTGGACTGCAGTCCATCTTTGTCAAGGCCTTGACAAAGATGGACTGCAATCCATTGAAATGTTGGAAATAATAAATTCCTATTGTGTGGACACATACCCCTGCTCAAGACCTACGCGTGTCTCTAGTAATTTCTCTTTCTCTCTATTTTTTTTTTCCACAAGACTGGGCTCTCGCTTTACAAACTATTTATCAACATCCATCCTTTGGAAAAATAGTCTGCCCTTGGGTGGCTGCCTCTTTCAGGTGGCAGAATGAGCCCAGCTCTCAATCAAGCTTACCCAAGAAGGCAGTAGAGGCACTCATAGGTCCACCAGGAGTATGTTTCCAAACAGGAGGAGTTTAGCCTGTCCAACATGTTAGGGAATCACAGTCCATCTTTGTCAAGGCCTTGACAAAGATGGACTGCAACCCATTGAAACGTTGATCAGAATAAACACCTATTCACATACTCCTGCTCAAGACCCGTGAATGCCTCTTCTAGTTTACCTCTTTCTCTCTATATTCTTTTTTCCTCCTAGACTAAGGTTTTGGCTTTACAAACTATATATCTTCATCCGTCCTGGAGAACAATGCCATTAATTTGGTCTGCCCTTGGGTTATTGCCTCTCGCAGGTGCCAGGATAAGCCCACCTGTCAATCAAGCCTACCGAAGGACTCAGCCACTGATAACCAGCTTGACATCTGAATAAACATGTATATTAATGATACGCCTGTATTTGCATAATGGAGCCGATAACATTCAGTGAGGAATTGCTGTCATAATGCAGAGCAGACCTCAACTTGACTTATCATAATGAGCAGTATTACACAAGGTAACCTTGTATCTAAATATAATAGAGAAAGTCATAAATTAATTATTCTCTCCATTTGTTTGCTTCCTGACTCATTATTGGCCTTTACTCTTGTCATTAGTTAACTGAAGAATAAGGAACGACATGCTGATTAAAGAAAAAGGTATTTAAAGAACCAAACAGGTTGGTTCAGTTTACGAAAATTCTCTGTGATCCGCTGTAGCAGGTTTCACAGAGATCCTCACATGTGGATGGGTGGATTTTCTTCCTTAGACCAGCGCTGTGTATTGTCCTTTTTTCTTTTCTATTGCCGGTAACAGCAAGTAAGCCCGGCTGTGCCCAGTTTTTTTAGCCTTTTGTTCCACTTGAAAATACTTAATTCTTGTGAACTTTTAGGCCCCATGTACACGGGACACTTCTGAACGATGGAAACTGACTGTTGGAAAACGTAGGTTAAAAAACATCTCTTAGCCGCGTTTGCATAACGCATTTATGAAGCGTTTTTTTAAGAGAAGCACAGGAGAACCTCCCAAATGCCCAGAATGCACTGAAAAGTGGTAAATTATTAACTATTTCAGACTGTTTCAGAGAAATACAGAGAGTAGAAGCAGAGACAGCAGTCTGTGTTGAGATTAGCTTAGGTGTGAGTTGCTCATTAACATTTCTTTTGTTTCCAAGGGTAGGAAAGGTGTCTAGTGGAGGGAGTCATGAAGGTCACCTGGCAGGGGGTCTTCATGAGGAATTTGAGGTGTGAATGGTCATTAAGATATCTTTTGTTTCCAAGGATGAGAGAGGGCTGAGGTGTGAATGGTCATTAACATATCTTTTGTTTCCAAGGGTGGGAGAGGTCTGAGGTGTGAATGGTCATTAACATATCTTTTGTTTCCAAGGGTGGGAGAGGTCTGAGGTGTGAATGGTCATTAACATTTCTTTTGTTTCCAAGGGTGGGAGAGGTCTGAGGTGTGAATGGTCATTAACATATCTTTTGTTTCCAAGGGTGGGAGAGGTCTGAGGTGTGAATGGTCATTAACATATCTTTTGTTTCCAAGGGTGGGAGAGGTCTGAGGTGTGAATGGTCATTAACATATCTTTTGTTTCCAAGGGTGAGAGAGGTATGAGGTGTGAATGGTCATTAACATATCTTTTGTTTCCAAGAGTGAGAGAGGTATGAGGTGTGAATGGTCATTAACATATCTTTTGTTTCCAAGGGTGGGAGAGGTCTGGTGTGAATTGGTCATTAGAATGTGTGACAAGCTTGGGAGGAACATCTTGTGTTCAGTGTTTTGTCCATTTGAGTACCTTAAAAATGCTTTGCATGCATTTTTCATGATGAAAAAAGGATGTGGACAGCATTGGGAACTGGAAGAGTTAAAAAAAAATTCAAATGCAAACGCTTATAAACGTGATTTGCCGCGTTGTGCGTTTGGAGCGCTGATAAAATCGACTGCTGAACGCAAGTTTTTTGCGTTCAAAAAAATGACTGTAAACTCAAATGCCTGTAAACAACTGTAAAGGAAGATGTGTACACGGGCACATAGGAAAACATTAGGGTGACTTCAGGGGCTGGTGAAAAAAATGCTGAACAGATCCTAAACGTGAGTTTATCAGCTGCAGTGTACATGAGCCCTTACCTGCAATTTTTAAGTCGGCTGCAGCGAGGGGTAAATCACTCTGTGCTTGCAGCACACTAGGAAGCCAGACCGCTGTTCAGGGCAGAGTGCAACAGTCTGAACATTGCCAGAATTTAAAGCGATCACAGAACAATTCTGTTGATTGGAGCACTGGACAGGGGGCACGTGAAACCATTGGAGACCCAGACTGCAGTCGGCTGGGACACAGGGTGGGCAGGAGGGGCAGCTGATCAGGGTGCAAGCTCCAGATAGCGGCTAGCAACCGCCGGGCTACTCTGACAGCTACTGTCTTCACAAGCATCCAGCATGCCCACCAGGGGTGGACTGACAACTCATGGGGCCACCAGGCAATAGAGGATCATGGGGCCCCTGTGTCCTTGCCCACACTCAAAAAAGCCTATGAAAAAGGTACCAGGGGCATCTCATGGGGCCCCCTACTGACCCCGGGCCCTCGGGCAGTGCCCGAGTTTCCAAATGGTCAGTCCGCCCCCATGCCTACTCTATGATCACAACTAAAAGAAAAAAAGATACTGCACACCCACGCAGGCACAGGGACAACATGCAAACTCAAGGCAGGTGGTGCCATTAAAACTAAACGCCTAACACATCCATACACCACAAGCACCAAACCATCGGCGAAAAAGTCCAAAATGCTTTAACTTTTACACTGCTGGAAACGTTTTTGCACTTTTATATTGCACATGTTTAAAAAAATCATTTTAGGCCTGAAGATCATTTAAAACCCCCGCAAAATGATGACCATGGACAATAAAATGGTGGTAGTTCCAAATTTGGTATGCAACTCAATACTGACAAAGGCATTTATCAAAATTTCAGTAAACACTAATGTTACTTTTGGGGCACAAATGCAATATGTTACCCTTTTTTTGGCGAAATATGAGGCTGCACCGAGTAAATAGATACCAAACATGTCAAGCCTTAAAATAGAATTCCAGGTAAAGCTTAACTAGTCTTGCTCCTTCTTCCTTCTTAACTCTTTTGCTGCTGGAGACGGTTTTGCATTTTTTTTGCATATGTTTAACATTTACATTATGACCCTGGACAATAAAATGGTGGTCGTTCCAATTTTGTTCTATGTCACGCGATTTTAGCAAAATGGTTTATCAAGCGCAAAAAATATCAGTAATGCTCAAAGTTAATATTAGGGCATAAATACAATATTTGCCCATTTTTTTTGGTGAAATGTAAAAGCTGAGGTTGCACCGAGTAAATAGATATCCAACATGTCAAGCCTTAAAATAGAATTCCAGGCTAAACCTAACTAGTCTTGCTGCTTCCACAGAGGATCTGTGGTTAGTTCTCCAAGATGCCTGGAACAACCTACCTGCCAAGTTCCTTCAAAAACTGTGTGTAGGTCTACCCAGTGGTGTATTTAGGTTTTCTGCTGCCCTAGGCAACACAAAAATCGTTTGCCCTCATGGACACCAACCAACACCCCCCTCTTCCCCCTCCCATGGAGAGAGCCTGACATTGACCAACAACACCCCTGCCCCCCCCATATATTGAAAGAAAGACACTCATCTTCACAGCTCTGGACATCCCTGGGAATGAAAGTCAGGCTCTACATACACCTGCAGCCTCTCTCGGATCCTACCTGGTTCCCATGTCACCTGTGTCCCTTCTTCCATCTCTTCTTCTGGGGGGACGTGCTGCCCCCCTGAAAAATGCCACCCTAGGCAAGTGCCTTGTTTGCTTTGTGTTAAATACACCCTTGGGTCTACCTAGAAGAATTTTTGCTAGTTTGTAGGCAAAGGGTCTCACTCCAAATATTGTTTTGATTTGGATTTCTTTACTGTTCACTTTTTTTTTTACTCATTTTGTTAATTGCTAAAAATAAACTAACACATTTCTGAAAGCTTTTTTTACAGCAATTTGCACACCTGCCTAAAACTTTTGCACAATACTGTATGTTGTTAGAGAAGCAGGGGTGGACTGACCATTTGGAAACTTGGGCACTGCTTTTTTCAATTTGGGCAAGGACACGGGCCCCATGATCCCATATTGCCCAGGGGCCCTATGAGTTGTCAGTCCGCCCCTGCTTCTAGTTACTAGAAAACAAGCAATTGGGCAGCACAGTGGCTAAATGGTTAGCACTTCCCCCTGGCAGTACTCGGGTCGTTGGTTCGAATCCCATCCACGGGACCACCTGCCTGGAGTTTGCATGTTCTCCCTGTGTCTGCGTGGGTTTCCTCCGGGTACTCCAGTTTTCTCCCACACTCCAAAGACATGCTGGTAGGTGAATTGGCTCCTGTCTAAATTGTCCCTAGTATGTGTATGTATGAATGTGAGTTAGGGACCTTAGATTGTACACCCCTTGAGGGTTAGGGACTGATGTGAATGTACAATATATATGTAAAGTGCTGCGTAAATTGACGGCGCTATATAAGTACCTGAAATAAATAACAATAAAATAAATTGGCCACACATGTGCAGTGAAAACTCCATGCCAGCTGCAGCAAAGGGGCAAGAGAATGAGCACAAGGCGGTGCACCCATTTTGTGGCATGCATTAGGAGTGGGAGAAAGGCTGCAGTGATCCACCCATACCCCGGGTGCTGAACCCGCCTGTCCCTCTACTGGGTATCCAGCTACCACATTTAACCCTTGCTGCAGAAATTACTACTGTAATAAAAGAAGCTGACAATATTAGTGTGTATGCGACCTGCCTGCATTATAGCTATAATATAAGAAGCTTGAAATGGTCTTTAATTTTCAGTTTTGAGTGTTCTGTGCAGACTGTTCTTGCTTCCATTAGCCTCCCCCAAGATGTATGGTGTTAGCTGCATTATGCTAAAAGTGAACCGTCTTCGCTGTAGAGGGAAATTATACTGTTTTTTCTATGAACACATATTTTGAGTTATTATTGCAGTAATTTATGGTGAAACTTTCACATTTTTACCAGCTTGCTCTTTCAGACTTTTGTTGTAATAAGTCCAAGAAGTTGCACATCAGCCTGTAGAGGGAGGTAGTGTTCAGGAAGAGTCGTATCATGAAGAGAAGGTCAAGGCAGGTGGCAGGCTGACGAATAAAAGAAACCCGAGGACCAGTTAGAGTCACATGTTGCAGCAGGAGTACAGAGTTCAGGGGTGCGTACCGTACAGAGTGCCGAGTTCAGGGGTGCGTACCGTACAGAGTGCCGAGTTCAGGGGTGCGTACCGTACAGAGTGCCGAGTTCAGGGGTGCGTTACATAGAGTGCAGAGTTCAGGGGTGCGTTACATAGAGTGCAGAGTTCAGGGGTGCGTACCGTACAGAGTGCAGAGTTCAGGGGTGCGTACCGTACAGAGTGCAGAGTTCAGGGGTGCGTACCGTACAGAGTGCAGAGTTCAGGGGTGCGTACCGTACAGAGTGCAGAGTTCAGGGGTGCGTACCGCACAGAGTGCCAAGTTCAGAGTTCAGGGGTGCGTTACATAGAGTGCAGAGTTCAGGGGTGCATACCGTACAGAGTGCAGAGTTCAGGGGTGCGTACCGTACAGAATGCAGAGTTCAGGGGTGCGTACCGTACAGAGTGCCGAGTTCAGGGGTGCGTTACATAGAGTGCAGAGTTCAGGGGTGCGTACCGTACAGAGTGCAGAGTTCAGGGGTGCGTACCGCACAGAGTGCCAAGTTCAGAGTTCAGGGGTGCGTTACATAGAGTGCAGAGTTCAGAATTATGGTACGTATAGAGTGCAGAGTTCAGGGGTGTGTTACGTGCAGAACAGGGGCGGACTGACTATTTGGAAACTCAGGCCCGGGGTTAGTAGGGAGCCCCATGAGATGCCCCTGGTACCTTTTTCATAGGCTTTTTGAGTTTGGGCGAGGACACAGGGGCCCCATGATCCCCTATTGCCCGGGGGCCATATGAGTTGTCAGTCCGCCCCTGGTGCAGAGTTTAGAATTATGGTATGCACAGAGTACAGAGTTCAGGGGTGTGTTACGTATAGTGTACAGAGTTCAGGAGTGTGTTACGTATAGAGTGCAGAGTTCAGGGGTGTGTTACGTATAGAGTGCAGAGTTCAGGGGTGCGTACCGTGCAGAGTGCCGAGTTCAGAATTCTGCCACGTACAGAGTGCAGAGTTCAGGGGTGTGTTACGTGCAGAACAGGGGTGGACTGACCATTTGGAAACTCAGGCCCAAGGATAGTAGGGAGCCCCATGAGATGCATTACGTATAGAGTGCAGAGTTCAGGGGTGTGTTACGTATAGAGTGCAGAGTTCAGGGGTGTGTTACGTATAGAGTGCAGAGTTCAGGGGTGTGTTACGTATAGAGTACAGAGTTCAGGGGTGTGTTACGTATAGAGTACAGAGTTCAGGGGTGTGTTACGTATAGAGTGCAGAGTTCAGGGGTGTGTTACGTATAGAGTACAGAGTTCAGGGGTGTGTTACGTATAGAGTACAGAGTTCAGGGGTGTGTTACGTATAGAGTGCAGAGTTCAGGGGTGTGTTACGTATAGAGTGCAGAGTTCAGGGGTGTGTTACGTATAGAGTACAGAGTTCAGGGGTGTGTAACGTACAGAGTACAGAGTTCAGGGGTGTGTTACGTATAGAGTGCAGAGTTCAGGGGTGTGTTACGTATAGAGTGCAGAGTTCAGGGGTGTGTTACGTACAGAGTGCAGAGTTCAGAGGTATGTTACGTATAGAGTGCAGAGTTCAGGGGTGTGTTACGTATAGAGTGCAGAGTTCAGGGGTGTGTTACATATAGAGTGCAGAGTTCAGGGGTGTGTTACGTATAGAGTGCAGAGTTCAGGGGTGTGTTACATATAGAGTACAGAGTTCAGGGGTGTGTTACGTATAGAGTGCAGAGTTCAGGGGTGTGTTACATATAGAGTGCAGAGTTCAGGGGTGTGTTACGTATAGAGTGCAGAGTTCAGGGGTGTGTTACGTATAGAGTGCAGAGTTCAGGGGTGTGTTACGTATAGAGTGCAGAGTTCAGGGGTGTGTTACGTATAGAGTGCAGAGTTCAGGGGTGTGTTACATATAGAGTACAGAGTTCAGGGGTGTGTTACGTATAGAGTGCAGAGTTCAGGGGTGTGTTACGTATAGAGTGCAGAGTTCAGGGGTGTGTTACGTATAGAGTGCAGAGTTCAGGGGTGTGTTACGTATAGAGTGCAGAGTTCAGGGGTGTGTTACGTATAGAGTGCAGAGTTCAGGGGTGTGTTACGTATAGAGTGCAGAGTTCAGGGGTGTGTTACGTATAGAGTGCAGAGTTCAGGGGTGTGTTACGTATAGAGTGCAGAGTTCAGGGGTGTGTTACGTATAGAGTGCAGAGTTCAGGGGTGTGTTACGTATAGAGTGCAGAGTTCAGGGGTGTGTTACGTATAGAGTGCAGAGTTCAGGGGTGTGTTACATATAGAGTACAGAGTTCAGGGGTGTGTTACGTATAGAGTGCAGAGTTCAGGGGTGTGTTACGTATAGAGTGCAGAGTTCAGGGGTGTGTTACGTATAGAGTGCAGAGTTCAGGGGTGTGTTACGTATAGAGTGCAGAGTTCAGGGGTGTGTTACGTATAGAGTGCAGAGTTCAGGGGTGTGTTACGTATAGAGTGCAGAGTTCAGGGGTGTGTTACGTATAGAGTGCAGAGTTCAGGGGTGTGTTACGTATAGAGTGCAGAGTTCAGGGGTGTGTTACATATAGAGTGCAGAGTTCAGGGGTGTGTTACATATAGAGTACAGAGTTCAGGGGTGTGTTACGTATAGAGTGCAGAGTTCAGGGGTGTGTTACGTATAGAGTGCAGAGTTCAGGGGTGTGTTACATATAGAGTGCAGAGTTCAGGGGTGTGTTACGTATAGAGTGCAGAGTTCAGGGGTGTGTTACGTATAGAGTACAGAGTTCAGGGGTGTGTTACGTATAGAGTGCAGAGTTCAGGGGTGTGTTACGTACAGAGTACAGAGTTCAGGGGTGTGTTACGTATAGAGTGCAGAGTTCAGGGGTGTGTTACGTACAGAGTACAGAGTTCAGGGGTGTGTTACGTACAGAGTACAGAGTTCAGGGGTGTGTTACGTATAGAGTACAGAGTTCAGGGGTGTGTAACGTATAGAGTGCAGAGTTCAGGGGTGTGTTACGTATAGAGTACAGAGTTCAGGGGTGTGTTACGTACAGAGTACAGAGTTCAGGGGTGTGTTACGTATAGAGTGCAGAGTTCAGGGGTGTGTTACGTACAGAGTACAGAGTTCAGGGGTGTGTTACGTATAGAGTACAGAGTTCAGGGGTGTGTAACGTATAGAGTGCAGAGTTCAGGGGTGTGTTACGTATGGAGTACAGAGTTCAGGGGTGTGTTACGTATGGAGTACAGAGTTCAGGGGTGTGTTACGTATGGAGTACAGAGTTCAGGGGTGTGTTTCGTATAGAGTGCAGAGTTCAGGGGTGTGTTACGTATGGAGTACAGAGTTCAGGGGTGTGTTTCGTATAGAGTGCAGAGTTCAGGGGTGTGTTATGTATAGAGTACAGAGTTCAGGGGTGTGTTACATATAGAGTGCAGAGTTCAGGGGTGTGTTATGTATAGAGTACAGAGTTCAGGGGTGTGCTATATACGGAGTGCTGAGTGTAACGGTGCATTACGAACAGAGAGCAGAGTTCAGGAGTGTGTTACGTACAGAGCTCAGAGTTCAAGACTGTAAAATGTACAGAGTGCAGAGTTCTGAATTATGCTATGTACAGAGTGAAGAATTCAGGAGTGCATTATGTACAGAGTACAAAGTTCAGGAGTACGCTACATACAGAGAGCACAGTTCAGGAGTGCAATACGTACAGAGTGCAGAGTTCAGGAGTACGCTATGTACAGAGTGCAAAGTTCAGGGGTACACTATGTACAATGTGCAGAGTTCAGGAGTGTGTTACATACAGAGTGCAGAGTTCATGGGTACACTATGTACAATGTGCAGAGTTCAGGAGTGTGTTGCATACAGAGTGCAGAGTTCAGGAGAGTGCTGTGTACAGAGTGCAGGGTTGAGGAGTACCTGAGAGATCTGTTAAATCTGCGAGCCACCCAGGGCAAAGCTGTCCATGTAAACACAGAAGGCTTCTGTGTTTACAAGTGACAGTGGGGAGCAGAGAGCGGAGGGTGAGAACCGGAGATGGTGGAACTGAGTTCCGCCATGTTCCAGCTGAAAAACTGGGAGTGAGGGCCACATGACATGGCCCGGCAGGCTGGATTCGACCCATGGCCCATGTGACCTTAGATTGTACGCCCCTTGAGGGTTAGGGACTGATGTGAATGTACAATATATATGTAAAGCGCTGCGTAAATTGACGGCTCTATATAAGTACCTGGAAAAAAAAAAATAATGTGTCATAGAGGGAGTGGGGTGGCCACAAGAGCAGCAATCAAGCTGGTCATTTTTCCCAGCACTAAGGGCCCATTTACACTGGAGTGTTTCACCGTGATAATTACTGCACCTGCATTGAACGCACCTTTTAGCACACGATAAAGTGTGTTGAGTTAAGGCAGCCCATTCATGATGAATGGGCTACCAACACACAACAACAGATGAAAAACTATGCATGACCCGTTTGTATACTGTATGTAGGCATAGGATGTTGCTAAAACATGTACCATGCTTTGTGGTGCAGTGTGTTGTGCATTGGGCTCTACTCTACAATGCATTGGGGTGCCATTGGTGTGTCGTGCTTTGGACTCAACTCTACAATGCATTGGGGTGCCATTAGTGTGTCGTGCATTGGGCTCTACTCTACAATGCATTGGGGCGCCATTGGTGTGTTGTGCATTGGGCTCTACTCTACAATGCATTGGGGTGCCATTGGTGTGTTGTGCATTGGGCTGTATTCTACAGTGCATCGGGGTGCCATTGGTGTGTTGTGCATTGGGCTCTACTCTACAATGCACTGGGGTGCCATTGGTGTGTTGTGCATTGGGCTCTACTCTACAGTGCATTGGGGTGCCATTGGTGTGTTGTGCATTGGGCTCTACTCTACAGTGCATTGGGGCGCCATTGGTGTGTTGTGCATTGGGCTCTACTCTACAGTGCATTGGGGCGCCATTGGTGTGTCGTGCATTGGGCTCTACTCTACAATGCATTGGGGTGCCATTGGTTTGTTGTGCATTGGGCTCTACTCTAAAATGCATTGGGGTGCCATTGGTGTGTTGTGCATTGGGCTCTACTCTACAATGCATGGGGGTACCATTGGTGTGTCGTGCATTGGGCTCTACTCCACAATGCATTGGGGCTCCATTGGTGTGTCGTGCATTGGGCTCTACTCTACAGTGCATTGGGGCGCCATTGGTGTGTTGTGCATTGAGCTCTACTCTACAATGCATTGGGGCGCCATTGGTGTGTTGTGCATTGAGCTCTACTCTGCAATGCATTGGGGTGCCATTGGTGTGTTGTGCATTGAGCTCTACTCTGCAATGCATTGGGGCGCCATTGGTGTGTTGTGCACTGAGCTCTACGCTACAATGCATTGGGGCGCCATTGGTGTGTTGTGCATTGAGCTCTACTCTACAATGCATTGGGGCGCCATTGGTGTGTTGTACATTGTGCTCTACTCTACAATGCATTGGGGCACCATTGGTGTGTTGTGCATTGGGTTCTACTCTACAGTGCTTTGGGGTGCCATTGGTGTGTTGTGCATTGGGCTTTACTCTACATTGCACTGGGGTGCCATTGGTGTGTTGTGTATTGGGTTCTACTCTACAGTGCTTTGGGGCACCATTGGTGTGTTGTGCAGTGGGTTCTACTCTACAGTGCTTTGGGGCGCCATTGGTGTGTTGTGCATTGGGCTTTACTCTACATTGCACTGGGGTGCCATTGGTGTGTTGTGTATTGGGTTCTACTCTACAGTGCTTTGGGGCGCCATTGGTGTGTTGTGCATTGGGCTCTACTCTACAATGCATTGGGACGCCATTGGTGTGTCGTGCATTGGGCTCTACTCTACAATGCATTGGGGCGCCATTGGTGTTTTGTGCATTGGGCTCTACTCTACAATGCATTGGGGCGCCATTGTTGTATTGTGCATTGTGCTCTACTCTACAATGCATTGTGGTGCCATTGGCGTGTTGTGCATTGGGCTCTATTCTACATTGCATTGGGGTGCCATTTGTGTGTTGTGCATTGGGCTCTACTCTACAATGCATTGGGGTGCCATTGGTGTGATGTGCATTGAGCTCTACTCTACAATGCATTGGGGCACCAGTGGTGTGTTGTGCATTGGGTCTACTCTACAGTGCATTGGGGTGCCATTGGTGTGTCGTGCATTGGGCTCTACTCTACAGTGCATTGGGGTGCCATTGGTGTGTTGTGCATTGGGCTCTACTCTACAATGCATTGGGGTGCCATTGGTGTGTTGTGCATTGGGCTTTACTCTACATTGCACTGGGGTGCCATTGGTGTGTTGTGCATTGGGTTCTACTCTACAGTGCTTTGGGGCGCCATTGGTGTGTTGTGCATTGGGCTCTACTCTACAATGCATTGGGGTGCCATTGGTGTGTTGTGCATTGGGCTCTACTCTACAATGCATTGGGGCGCCATTGGTGTGTTGTGCATTGGGCTCTACTCTACAATGCATTGGGGCGCCATTGGTGTATTGTGCATTGTGCTCTACTCTACAATGCATTGGGGTGCCATTGGCGTGTTGTGCATTGGGCTCTATTCTGCAGTGCATTGGGGTGCCATTGGTGTGTTGTGCATTGGGCTCTACTCTACAGTGCATTGGGGCGCCATTGGTGTGTTGTGCATTGGGCTCTACTCTACAATGCATTGGGGCGCCATTGGTGTGTTGTGCATTGAGCTCTACTCTACAATGCATTGGGGTGCCATTGGTATGTCGTGCATTGGGCTCTACTCTACAATGCATTGGGGTGCCATTGGTTTGTTGTGCATTGGGCTCTACTCTAAAATGCATTGGGGTGCCATTGGTGTGTTGTGCATTGGGCTCTACTCTACAATGCATTGGGGCGCCATTGGTGTGTTGTGCATTGGGCTCTACTCTACAATGCATTGGGGCGCCATTGGTGTATTGTGCATTGTGCTCTACTCTACAATGCATTGGGGTGCCATTGGCGTGTTGTGCATTGGGCTCTATTCTGCAGTGCATTGGGGTGCCATTGGTGTTTTATGCATTGGGCTCTACTCTACAATGCATTGAGGCGCCATTGGTGTGTTGTGCATTGGGCTCTACTCTACAGTGCATTGGGGCGCCATTGGTGTGTTGTGCATTGGGCTCTACTCTACAATGCATTGGGGTGCCATTCCCAATGAATGGCACCCCAGTGCCCTATCCATATAGTTGGTGCATTACCATGCATTGTAGAATTAATGCACATGTTTTAGCATGCCTTGCCACACACAAGGCCCTGAAATTATAATGGACATATTTTTAGATACTCTAATTCAATTATATCCTCTCCATGAAATAATTTCGAGATGAGTCCAGTTAGAAGAATCATTCGTTCCATTACCCAGAACCCTCTGCTGCAGGCTAATCACATCCAATCCCAGCGAAGCCGCCCTCTACAATGCATTGGGGTGCCATTGGTGTGTTGTGCATTGGGCTCTACTCTACAATGCATTGGGGCGCCATTGCTGTATCGTGCATTGGGCTCTACTCTACAATGCATTGGGGCACCATTGGTGTGTTGTGCATTGGGTTCTACTCTACAATGCATTGGCGTTCCATTCCCAATGAATGGCATCCCAATGCCCTATACATATAGCTGGTGCATTACCATGCATTGTAGAATTAATGCACATGTTTTAGCATGCCTTGCCACACACAAGGCCCTGAAATTATAATGGACATATTTTTAGATACTGTAATTCAATTACATCCTCTCCATGAAATAATTTCGAGATGAGTCCAGTTAGAAGAAACATTTGTTCCATTACTCAAAACCCTCTGCTGCAGGCTAATCAAATCCAGTCCCAGCGAAGCCGCCCTCTACAATGCATTGGGGCGCCATTGGTGTGTTGTGCATTGGGCTCTACTCTACAATGCATTGGGGCACCATTGGTGTGTTGTGCATTGGGCTCTACTCTACAATGCATTGGGGTGCCATTGGTGTGTTGTGCATTGGGCTCTACTCTACAGTGCATTGGGGCGCCATTGGTGTGTTGTGCATTGGGCTCTACTCTACAGTGCATTGGGGTGCCATTGGTGTGTTGTGCATTGGGCTCTACTCTACAGTGCACTGGGGTGCCATTGGTGTGTCGTGCATTGGGCTCTACTCTACAATGCATTGGGTTCTATTGGTGTGTTGTGCATTGGGCTGTATTCTACAGTGCATTGGGGTGCCATTGGTGTGTCGTGCATTGGGCTCTACTCTACAATGCACTGGGGTGCCATTGGTGTGTTGTGCATTGGGCTCTACTCTGCAATGCATTGGGGCGCCATTGCTGTGTTGTTCATTGGGCTCTACTCTACAATGCATTGGGGCGCCATTGGTGTGTTGTGCATTGTGCTCTACTCTACAATGCATTGGGGTGCCATTGGTGTGTTGTGCATTGGGCTCTACTCTACAATGCATTGGGGTGCCATTCCCAATGCATGGCACCCCAATGCCCTATCCATATAGCTGGTGCATTACCATGCATTGTAGAATTAATGCACATGTTTTAGCATGCCTTGCCACACACAAGGCCCTGAAATTATAATGGACATATTTTTAGATACTCTAATTCAATTACATCCTCTCCATGAAATAATTTCGAGATGAGTCCAGTTAGAAGAATCATTTGTTCCATTACCCAGAACCCTCTGCTGCAGGCTAATCACATCCAGTCCCAGCGAAGCCGCCCTCTACAATGCATTGGGGTGCCATTGGTGTGTTGTGTATTGGGCTCTACTCTACAATGCATTGGGGTGCCATTGGTGTGTTGTGCATTGAGCTCTACTCTACTATGCATTGGGGCGCCATTGGTGTGTTGTGCATTGAGCTCTACTCTACAATGTATTGGGGCGCCATTGGTGTGTTGTGCATTGAGCTCTACTCTACAATGTATTGGGGCGCCATTGGTGTGTCGTGCATTGGGCTCTACTCTACAATGCACTGGGGCGCCATTGGTGTGTCGTGCATTGGGCTCTACTCTACAATGCATTGGGGTGCCATTGGTGTGTTTTGCATTGGGCTCTACTCTACAATGCATTGGGGCGCCATTGGTGTGTCGTGCATTGGGCTCTACTCTACAATGCACTGGGGCTCCATTGCTGTGTCGTGCATTGGGCTCTACTCTACAATGCATTGGGGCGCCATTGGTGTGTTGTACATTGAGCTCTACTCTACAATGCATTGGGGCGCCATTGGTGTGTTGTGCATTGGGCTCTACTCTACAATGCATTGGGGTGCCATTGGTGTGTTGTGCATTGAGCTCTACTCTACAATGCATTGGGGTGCCATTGGTGTGTTGTGCATTGAGCTCTACTCTACAATGCATTGGGGCGCCATTGGAGTGTTGTGCATTGGGCTCTACTCTACAGTGCATTGGGGTGCCATTGGTGTGTTGTGCATTGGGCTCTACTCTACAATGCATTGGGTGCCATTGGTGTGTCGTGCATTGGGCTCTACTCTACAGTGCATTGGGGTGCCATTGGTGTGTCATGCATTGGGCTCTACTCTACAATGCATTGGGGTGCCATTGGTGTGTTGTTCATTGGGCTCTACTCTACAATGCATTGGGGCGCCATTGGTGTGTTGTGCATTGGGCTCTACTCTACAATGCATTGGGGCGCCATTGGTGTGTTGTGCATTGGGCTCTACTCTACAGTGCATTGGGGTGCCATTGGTGTGTCGTGCATTGGGCTCTACTCTACAATGCATTGGGGTGCCATTGCTGTATCGTGCTTTGGGCTCTACTCTACAATGCATTGGGGTGCCATTGGTGTGTTGTGCATTGAGCTCTACTCTACAATGCATTGGGGTGCCATTGGTGTGTTGTGCATTGAGCTCTACTCTACAATGCACTGGGGTGCCATTCCCAATGAATAGCACCCCAATGCCCTATACATATAGCTGGTGCATTACCATGCATTGTAGAATTAATGCACATGTTTTAGCATTCCTTGCCACACACAAGGCCCTGAAATTATAATGGACATATTTTTAGATACTCTAATTCAATTACATCCTCTCCATGAAATAATTTCGAGATGAGTCCAGTTAGAAGAATCATTCGTTCCATTACCCAGAACCCTCTGCTGCAGGCTAATCACATCCAGTCCCAGCGAAGCCACCCTTGTTGGTAACCCATGGCCATGGATAGACATTCATTAAGCAGAGTAGGACAATTTAAAAGCAGACATCATCTCCTAAAATTAATCTATCACTTGAGTTTAATTACAAAGTAAAGATAATTCAGAGTAACGGCTCATAAAGGTTGTGGTGAATAGGAACACATTCACCGGATAATTGCAGGAGCGTCTGCGTCTCTTTGGCCTGAGGGATGGCCGGTTAAAAGTACAACTGGATTGATCATAGGATTGTCATCAGCCTGGATATAAAAGAAGGCAAAAAAAAAAATCGATAGTAATTACAGGGATATTAATTAAACGCGGCGCTCTTCCTTCCCGGGGAGTCCATGTGATGGGAATACATATATGTTTTTTTTTTTTTCTCACGTTGGCGTGAAAGAGTTTATAGATTGGCGTGTGGTTCATTAAAAACCGGCAGCACGGATCAAGTGTCATTTGTGTTGTGTAAATGTCAGGCGAGACCGCCGAACAACGGCAGATTAAATTGTGGAAGTCAAGACAATTTCATTTATGTGTTTCTCTTAAAAGCCCATCTCCACATAAAAAAAAAAAACATTCCCATCAATAAAAAAAGAAGAAAAAAAACACTTTATAAAGTCTTAAAGCAGGACTTAACCCTTACATTAAGAAGAACTCCCCCTTTAAACAATTGTCACCACCTGCCTGGAGTTTGCATGTTCTCCCTGTGCCTGCGTGGGTTTCCTCCTGGTACTCCGGTTTCCTCCCACGCTCCAAAGACATGCTGGTAGCAGGGGTGGACTGACCATTTGGAAACTCGGGCACTGCCGAGGGCCTGGGGTCAGTAGGGGGCCCCATGAGATGCCCCTGGGACCTTTTTCATAGGCTTTTTTGAGTTTGGGCAAGGACACAGGGGCCCCATGATCCCCTATTGCTCGGGGGCCCCATGAGTTGTCAGTCCGCCCCTGGCTGGTAGGTTAATTGGCTGCTGTCTAAATTGTCCCTAGTATGTGTATGTATGAATGTGAGTTAGGGACCTTAGATTGTACATCCCTTGAGGGTTAGGGATCTTAGATTGTACACCCCTTGAGGGTTAGGGACCTTAGATTGTACGCCCCTTGAGGGTTAGGGACCTTAGATTGTACGCCCCTTGAGGGTTAGGGACCTTAGATTGTACGCCCCTTGAGGGTTAGGGACCTTAGATTGTACGCCCCTTGAGGGTTAGGGACCTTAGATTGTACCCCCCTTGAGGGTTAGGGACCTTAGATTGTACACCCCTTGAGGGTTAGGGACCTTAGATTGTACGCCCCTTGAGGGTTAGGGACCTTAGATTGTACGCCCCTTGAGGGTTAGGGACTGATGTGAATGTACGATATATATGTAAAGTGCTGTGTAAATTGATGGCGCTAAATAAGTACCTGAAATAAATAAATGATAAACAATTGTTACCATTTCACCTTTTTGGATTTTCTTTAACCTCAATTCTTGCTTTGGCAACAACTCTAACATTTAGAATTCACTATCGCTTTCTGTGCCTGTGACAAAAAGAGTGGTGAATACCCCCCCTCCCCCCTGTGGGGATATAGACAGGAGTGAAAGCCTTGCAGAGGGTCTAATCCTTTGCCGCTCAATCCAAATAAAAAAACAATACAAACTTCACATTCACTATAAAGACCCAGCCGGGTATCAGAACTTCATATATTTTAGAGGGGCTCATAGCATAAAGAACCAACAGGGGATCAAACCCTCATGTGTTCTAGCTAAGAGTATCATAGCATAAAGAACCACCAGGGGATCAAACCCTCATGTGTTCTAGCTAAGGGTATCATAGCATAAAGAACCACCAGGGGATCGAACCCTCATGTGTTCTAGCTAAGGGTGTCATAGCATAAAGAACCACCAGGGGATCAAACCCTCATGTGTTCTAGCTAAGGGTGTCACAGCATAAAGAACCACCAGGGGATCAAACCCTCATGTGTTCTAGCTAAGAGTGTCACAGCATAAAGAACCACCAGGGGATCAAACCCTCATGTGTTCTAGCTAAGAGTGTCAGTGTCAAAGCATTAAATACCCATCAGGGGATCACACCTTAACATCTTCCACATAAAGGGTGTCCTAGCAATAAAGACCTGATAGGAGATCATACCCTCAAATCTTCTACATAAGCGTGTCATGGCATAAGGATCCCAAAGGGGATCAAACCCATGAGTCGTCTACATAAAGGGTGTCATAGAAGTAAATACCTACAGCGGGTTCAACCCTTACAGTTTGCACAGTAAAAGTGTTCTAGCATAGAGACCCAACAGGGGATCAAACTCTAACATCTTCTACATAAAGGATCAAATCTTTATGTCTTCCATGTGAAGGGTAGGAGTCAGACCCTCATAGCTTCAACATACATGGTAGCAAAGCATTAAAGACCCAACAGGGGATCAAACCCTCACATCTTCTACGTAAAGGATCAAATCTTTATGTCTTCCATGTGAAAGATAGAAGTCAGACCCTCATAGCTTCAACATAAATGGTATCAAAGCATTAAAGACACATCAGGGGATCAAATCCTCACAGATTCTTCACAAAGAGTGTTATAACATAAATACCTGGCAGAGGATCAAACCCTCACAGCTTCTTCATAAAAGGTGTCATAGCAAGAAAGGCCTATTGGGACATCAGTCATGGCAATAAAGACCCATCAGGGGATAAACCCCTTATGTTTTCTACATAAAGGGTGTCAGAGAATTAATGATCTGGCAGAAGATCAAACCCTCACATACAGAGTACATAGCATATAAACCCAGCAGGGGGTCAAACCCTCACATCTTCTACATACAGGGTATCCTAGCATATAAACCCATCGGGGTCAAACCTTCACATCGTCTACATACAGGGTATCCTAGCATATAAACCCAAAAGGGGGTCAAACCCTCACATCTTCTACATACAGGGTATCCTAGCATATAAACCCATCAGGGGGTCAATCCTCACACAGGGTAACATAGCATATAAACCCAGCAGGGGGTCAAACCCTCAAATCTTCTACATACAGAGTATCATAGAATATAAACCCAGCAGGGGATCAAACCCTTTCCCTAAAAAAAAGACCCATCAGGGGATCAAACCCTCACATCTTCTACATACAGGGTATCCTAGTTAATAAACCCAGCAGAGGATCAAACCCTCACATCTTTTACATACAGAGTATCCTAGCATATAAACCCAGAAGGGGGTCAAATCCTCACACAGGGTAACATAGCATATAAACCCAGAAGGGGGTCAAACCCTCACATCTTCTGCTTACAAAGTATCCTAGCATATAAACCCAGCAGGGGGTCAAACCCTCACATCTTCTACGTACAGGGTATCCTAGTATATAAACCCATCAGGGGATCAAACCCTCACATCTTCTACATACAGAGTATCCTAACATATAAACCCAGCAGGGGATCAAACCCTCACATCTTCTACATACAGAGTATTCTAGCATATAAACCCATCAGGGGGTCAAACTCTCACATCTTCTACATACAGGGTAACATAGCATATAAACCTAGCAGGGGATCAAACCCTCACATCTTCTACATACAGAGTATCATGGAATATAAACCCAGCAGGGGATCAAACCCTTTCCCTAAAAAAAGACCCATCAGGGGATCAAACCCTCACATCTTCTACATACAGGGTATCCTAGTATATAAACCCAGCAGAGGATCAAACCCTCACATCTTCTACGTACAGGGTATCCTAGTATATAAACCCAGAAGGGGGTCAAATCCTCACACAGGGTAACATAGCATATAAACCCAGCAGGGGGTCAAACCCTCACATCTTCTACATACAGAGTATCCTAGCATACAAACCTATCAGGGGGTCAAACCCTCACATCTTCTACATACAGAGTATCCTAGCATACAAACCTATCAGGGGGTCAAACCCTCACATCTTCTACATACAGAGTATCATAGACTATAAACCTAGCAGGGGATCAAACCCTTTCCCTAAAAAAAAGACCCATCAGGGGGTCAAACCCTCACATCATCTGCATAAAAGATGTCAAAGCATTGTAGACTTATCAGGGGATCCATTCTTCTACACAAAGGGTTTCAGTGAAATAAATAACCAGCAGGGGATCAAACCCTCACATCTTCTACATACAGTGTATCCTAGCATATAAACCTAGCAGGGGATCAAACCCTCACATCTTCTACATACAGTGTATCCTAGCATATATACCTAGCAGGGGATCAAACCCTCACATCTTCTACATACAGAGTTTCATAGAATATAAACCCAGCAGAGGATCAAACCTTCAGATCTTCTACACAAAGGGTGTCAGTGAAATAAATATCCAGCAGGGAATCAAACCCTCACATATTCTATATGAAGCCCAGCAGGGGGTCAATCCCTGACATCCTCCTCATAAAGATACAAGGATCCTGGAATCAGTGGGCCGCGGAGTTGTGTGAAGAGGCGATCCGTTGTTGCTGACTCGGCGTTCCTGGCGGAGGGTCTCGGCGATGGTGTGACTTTTCCAGCAATGTGTTAATAACCACATTAGAGGCGGCTCAGCTGACACCATTAGGCTGGTAACAATGTCATCTCAAGGCGTTCTCACATGGAACAATGAACTCCTATCACCCGCAGCACAACCATTCTTCATGCAGATCCACACTTCCATCATTCACAGGAGCCGGGCTATGGAAGAAATATTGTCGTATCCTGCATGATGATGGAGCGGACCTATCACAGAGACATTAGACCGGCGCGGTTCATTCCGAATCGAAATTCGGACTCAGAGTGACAATAGTAACAAATTTAAACAAATCCAAAGTAATGAAACAAATTTTCACCCGAAATTTGAATTGAATTCTAAAACAAGACTAAATTTAAATAGATTTGAAAATAAAGGAATAGAATAGAAAAGAAAAGAATAGAGTAAAACAAAACAGAATATTTATTTATTTATTTATTTCAGGTACTTATATAGCGCCATCAATTAACGCAGCACTTTACATATATATATTACATTCACATCAGTCCCTAACCCTCAAGGGGCGTACAATCTAAGGTCCCTAACCCTCGAGGGGTGTACAATCTAAGGTCTCTAACCCTCAAGGGGTGTACAATCTAAGGTCCCTAACCCTCGAGGGGCGTACAATCTAAGGTCCCTAACCCTCGAGGGGCGTACAATCTAAGGTACCTAACCCTCGAAGGGCGTACAATCTAAGGTCCCTAACCCTCGAGGGGTGTACAATCTAAGATCCCTAACCCTCGAGGGGTGTACAATCTAAGGTCCCTAACCCTCAAGGGGTGTACAATCTAAGGTCCCTAACCCTCAAGGGGTGTACAATCTAAGGTCTCTAACCCTCAAGGGGTGTACAATCTAAGGTCCCTAACCCTCGAGGGGCGTACAATCTAAGGTCCCTAACCCTCGAGGGGCGTACAATCTAAGGTACCTAACCCTCGAAGGGCGTACAATCTAAGGTCCCTAACCCTCGAGGGGCGTACAATCTAAGGTCCCTAACCCTCGAGGGGCGTACAATCTAAGGTCCCTAACCCTCGAGGGGCGTACAATCTAAGGTACCTAACCCTCGAAGGGCGTACAATCTAAGGTCCCTAACCCTCGAGGGGCGTACAATCTAAGGTCCCTAACCCTCGAGGGGTGTACAATCTAAGATCCCTAACCCTCAAGGGGCATACAATCTAAGGTCCCTAACCCTCAAGGGGCGTACAATCTAAGGTCCCTAACCCTCGAGGGGCGTACAATCTAAGGTACCTAACCCCCGAGGGGCATACAATCTAAGGTCCCTAACCCTCAAGGGGCGTACAATCTAAGGTACCTAACCCCCGAGGGGCGTACAATCTAAGGTCCCTAACCCTCAAGGGGCGTACAATCTAAGGTCCCTAACCCTCAAGGGGTGTACAATCTAAGGTCCCTAACCCTCAAGGGTTGTACAATCTAAGGTCCCTAACCCTCATGGGGCGTACAATCTAAGGTCCTTAACCCTCAAGGGGCGTACAATCTAAGGTCCCTAACCCTCAAGGGGCGTACAATCTAAGGTCCCTAACCCTCAAGGGGCGTACAATCTAAGGTCCTTAACCCCCAAGGGGTGTACAATCTAAGGTCCCTAACTCACATTCATACATACACATACTAGGGCCAATTTAGACAGGAGCCAATTCACCTACCAGCATGTCTTTGGGGTGTGGCAGGAAACCGGAGTACCTGGAGGAAACCCACACAGGCACAGGGAGTACATGCAAACAGGTGGTGCCGTGGTTGGGATTCGAACCACGACCCGAGTACTGCCAGGCGGAAGTGCTAAGAATATAATAGAAAATCAAAGAATAGACTAAAAATAGAATAGAAAATAAAGGAATGGAATCGAAAAGAAAAGAAATGAATGGGATAAAACAGAATAGAAAAGAATAGAGTAAACAGAACAGTATAATATAGAAAATAAAAGAATACAATAAAATAGAATATAAAATTAGGGTACAGAAAAGAATTGAATAAAAAATAAAAGAATAGAATAGAATAAAATAGGATGAATATAACCATCTTCTGAAATTCAAATCTCGAATACAGTAGAAGAGATAAGAATAGAATAGAATAGAAAAAAAAACAGAATCAAATAGAAAAAAAATTGAAAAGGACATAAAAGAATAGAAGAGAACTTATAGAATAGAACAGAAAAAAAACAATAGAATAGAATAAAACAACAAGAATATAACCATCTTCTGAAATTTGAATAGAAAACTTTCTGAAATTTGAATTGCGAATAGAATAAATTCAATTTAGAAAAGAATAGCATAGAAAAGAACAGAATAGAATAGAAAAGCATAAAATAGAAAATAAAAGAATAGAATTGAAAATGATAGAATAGAATAGAACAGAAAAAATAACAATAAAATAAAAAGAATATAACCATTTTCTGAAATTCGAAGCCCAACTCTTCAGAGGAAGTGTGGAAAGTTGCCATTGCCCCCAATCCTTCCCAAGCCTTCTATCTTGTTCATTGAGAAGGAGGAGGGTTCTTCTTTGGGTGCCACTACCATGGTGACTAAACCACTCCCTATTGGCTGTCCAATGGTGAGGTCCTGTAAGGATCCAGAAGACTTCAGTGCAGTGATGGCATCTGGAAGGAATGACCAACCTCTGGGCATAGACTGCGAAGATGGATCATCAGTCGTCACTGACGGATTTTCCCGGAGTTTTGACCAGAAGCCCAACTCTTCAGAGGAAGTGTGGAAAGTTGCCATTGACCCCCCCAATCCTTCCTGAGTCTTCCATCTTGTTCACTGAGAAGGAGGAGGGTTCTTCTTTGGGTGCCACTACCATGGTGACTAAACCACTCCCTATTAGCTGTCCAATGGTGAGGTCCTGTAAGGATCCAGAAGACTTCAGTGCAGTGATGGCATCTGGAAGGGGCAACCAATCTGAGGGCACAGACTGCGAAGATGGATCATCAGTCGTCACTGACGGAAGCAGAACCAGCAACATACACAGATAAACTAGAGGGTTTTTTTTTGTTTAGATTTTCCCGGAGTTTTGACCAAAAATCCAACTCTTCAGAGGAAGTGCAGAAAGTTGCCATTGCCCCCAGCCATTCCTGAGTCTTCCATCTTGTTCATTGAGAAGGATGAGGGTTCTTCTTTGGGTGCCACTACCATGGTGACTAAACCACTCCCTATTAGCTGTCCAATGGTGAGGTTCTGTAAGGATCCAGAAGACTTCAGTGCAGTGATGGTATCTGGAAGGGGCAACCAATCTGAGGGCATAGACTGCAAAGATGGATCATAGTCGTCACTGACAGATTTTCCCGGAGTTTTGACCAGAAGCCCAACTCTTCAGAGGAAGTGTGGAAAATTACCATTGCCCCCCAATCCTTCCTGAGTCTTCTATCTTGTTCACTGAGAAGGAGGAGGGTTCTTCTTTGGGTGCCACTACCCTGGTGACAAAACCACTCCCTATTAGCTGTCCAATGGTGGGGTCCTGTAAGGATCCAGAAGACTTCAGTGCAGTGATGGCATCTGGAAGGGGCAACCAACCTCTGGGCATAGACTGCAAAGATGGATCATCATCGTCACTGACGGATTTTCCCGGAGTTTTGACCAGAAGCCCAACTCTTCAGAGGAAGTGTGGAAAATTACCATTGCCCCCCAATCCTTCCTGAGTCTTCTATCTTGTTCATTGAGAAGGAGGAGGAACCCTCCTTCTTTGGTTGTCACTACTTTGGTGACTAAGTCCATTCCTATTGGCTGTCCATTGGCAGGGTCCTCTAAGGATCCAGATTGTGATGACATCTGGAAACAGAAAACAAGTTGGTGGGCATAGACTGCAACGCTGGATCATCACTGATGGAAGCAGATCCAGCTAGATACACGCATAGACTAGTATTCTAACCCTTTCTCGCTTGGTCCAGTATTGAAAATAAAAAGTTTAGGTAGGAGCTGTGGCAAGCAGGGGCAGACTGACCATTTGGAAACTCGGACACTGCCCGAGGGCTTGGGGTCAGTAGGGGGCCCCATGAGATGCCCCTGGTACCTTTTTCATAGGCTTTTTTGAGTTTGGGCAAGGACACAGAGGCCCCATGATCCCCTATTGCCCGGGGGCCCCATGAGTTGTCTGACCACCCCTGGTGGCACGAGTGGAGCTGGGAAGATTTTGTTAGATACGTTTTGGTGAGTCTTAGTAAACTTGTTAGGATATGTTTGGTACCAGGAAGGTGACTCTGCTCTCTAGGGGTTCATCTGAGTTACACGTCGCTCAATGATGGGTAACGAACATATTTCTCTACTCACTTTCTATGTACCAATTCCTGCAACTGCTATGTACTTGCTGCTAATTGGGGCTTGAATTAACATTCCTGCGTCAGCAGATTCAACGCCGTGTGATCATCTTCTATAGAAAAAAAAGCACTCGTGATTGGCTTTTAGAATCTGTATATTAGGTCTTAAAGTAGAACGCTAGGCAGATTTCAAGGACAAAAATTTATGAAGTTCTGTATTCCTTAACACATCAATAAATTAATATTATTATTATTATACAGTTTTTATAAAGCGCCAACAGTTCGCTCAGCGCTGTACATTACAATGGGAGACAATACAGGAGACAGTACAATAACAATACAATTCAATACACGAGGGGTTCGAGGGCCCTGCTCCTTGGAGCTTACAATCTAGGAGAGAGGGGATAGTGGTACAGGAGGAGATAGCTGTGGGGGATGGAGTGGTAGGAAGAGTGGAGGAGATCGGCAATTAGCTGAGGGCGGGGTAGGCTTCCCTGAAGAGATGGGTTTTCAGGTCGCACCTAAAGGAGAGGAGAGTAGGTGATAGTCTTCTAGATTGGGGTAGGGAGTTCCAGAGGATGGGGGAAGCCCTGGAGAAGTCCTTGAGACGGGCATGGGGGGAGGAGACCAGGGAACTAGAGAGTAGGAGGTCTTGTGAGGAGCAGAGAGTACGTTTTGGGTGGTATTTGGATATCAGGTCAGTGATGTAGTTCGGGGCAGAGTTATGAACAGCTTTGTACGTCATTGTTAGCATTTTGAATTTTATCCGTTGGGCAATTGGAAGCCAGTGGAGGGATTGGCAGAGGGGGGTGGAGGACACTGAGTGGAGGCCAGTGGAGGGATTGGCAGAGGGGGGTGGCGGATACGGAGCTGTTGGTAAGGTGGATGAGTCTGGCCGCAGAATTCAGGATGGACTGAAGCGGGGATAGCCTGTGGTGAGGTAGGCCAATGAGGAGGGAGTTACAGTAGTCAAGTCGTGATATGATGAGGGAGTGAATGAGTTGCTTAGTGGTTTCCGGGGTTAGGAACGGACGTATCTTGGAGATGTTGCGGAGGTAAAATCTACACGAGTTTGTCAGCGATTGGACCTGGGGCTGGAAGGACAGATTGGAGTCTAGGATGATGCCTAGTATTCTGGCTTGAGGGGAGGGACTGACGGTGGCATTGTTGGTCGTGATGGAGAAGTCGGGGGGGGCGCGGGCTCGGGAGGAAACTAGGAGCTCGGTTTTGGAAAGGTTCAGTTTGAGGAAGTGGAGTGACATCCAATCCGATATGTGTTTCAGTAGGCTTGTGATTCGGGTGGAGACTGAAGGGGTGAGGCGAGGGGTAGAGAGATAGATTTGCGTGTCGTCGGCATAGAGATGGTAGTTGAATATATTTAAATGCAAGCAGTGTAAGTATCTGGATTTGAGCTGGTATCTGCCTCTTGAAATCCTTGTACAGCAGAGCTCCAACTGGGAAAGTGAGAAGCAACGCAATGATCCAATTAGTTGTTGTACTGTACCTGTTTCCCTGGAATTCAGCTTTAAAGGAGAGCTCCAACTTTTGCAAGTTGGGCCAATTTTAATGAACCCATTTTGCAAAAATGTGCATTTATTATTTTTTTGCATTTGAGCCCGCAAAGCATTGCAACCACAACCAGTATTAGAGCTGGAGGAAGTATCGATAGACTACAAGTGCAATGAGGTCACCACACTCATGCCCCACCGAGAACCTAAATTCTACCTGCCGTGGTGACAGATCTCATAGCTGCTGCCTTGCCATCTACCTCTCCTCATGTCTGTAGCACTCTCTGCCTTTCAGCTCCGAAGTGTGCATAACTGTATTACAATAAGCATAGAAAGCGGAGCAGATGCTCCTTGTTCTTCTGTCCCTTAGAGGTTGTGCCCCCCTAATGGTCTTACATTTCAATATGTCGTTCTTCAGGGAGAATCCTAATAATAAACTCTCTAATGCAGCCGTTCTCAATCAGGGCTCTGTGGAACCATAGGGTTCCTCCTGAGGTTGCTAAGGGTTCCTTGGAGGCTGGCAGATTGATCTTCTAACCTTAGGGTGCCTTCATAGATCCAGAGCCAATACCACTTTCTTTTCTATTTAATATTTCTATAACCTATTGATCTTTTTTAATATATCATATATCAACAAGGTTCCTCCAGGGCTGGCTAGGGTTCCCTTGAGCTGTGGCTAACTGATCTCTTAATCTCATGGTGTCTGCATAGTTCCAGGTCCAATGCCACTTGGCAGAGTCAGCAACATACACTGGTGGCCAAAATTGTGGATACATCTTCTGATTTTGTCAGTTTTGGTTGATATCTTTACTTACTCCCTTGTTTTTGAACTGCCAACAAAGAAAGAAAAAAGTAGAATGGGCCAAGGAACATCAAAACTGGACAACAGAAGATTGGAAAAAAATTATTTGGAGTGATGAAACACAAATTTCTATTTTCGGAAGCGATACGTGCAAAGAAGATCAGGCGAAGAATGCCTTCCCGAGTGCATGACAGCAACAATGAAACACCCTCAAAGCGTCATGATATGGAGCTGCTTGTCTTGGTATGGTGTTGGACGAATGCAGGTTATTTATGGCATTATTAATGCAGAGCGATACATCAAAGAGGTCCTGGAACCAAAATTGATCCCATCAATAAGCGACTTATCGGACAAAGGCACAGAATTTATTTTTCAACAGGATGGAGCTCCATGCCATGTAGCTCGTAAATGCCTTAAATGGTTTAATGACAAGAAAATTCCTCTGCTTCCTTGGCCTGGAAATAGCCCTGACTTGAATCCCATCAAAAATCTGTGGTCAAGATTGAAACGCATGGTCTCGAGCAAGAATCCAAGCAACAAGCGAGGACTCATTGAGGCTAGCCTCAATGAGTCCTCGCTTGCTGCTTGGATTCTTGCTCAAGACCATGTATTAATCAATTCCGGGCATCCTATGCTACATTTCCAGCCAAAATTGAACTTATTTAAAGATTTTTTTGTTATGGCATTAATTTACTATATTAAATTTTACTTGTGCTATGACATTTTTAGAGATTTTTATATAAAAAGTACTTTAAACTGCAAAAGTTTGTAAAAATGAAAGGGGTATCCACAATTTTGGCCACTAGTGTAAATGCAAGGGTGCCATTATGTCACCCCTGTAAGAGGGGCATTCTTCCCACTTACTACCACCAACGTAAAGGGCATTTTCCCAATGACCCCCAATGGACTAATCTTAGTAGGGGTTTGATGAGACCAAAAAATTATTTCAAAGGTTCCTCTTGTGTAAAAAGGTTGAGAAAGGTTACTCTAGATAAAAACAGTTACTAGGCATGAAAATTGTTTCAAAGGTTCATCTGGTATTCGAAAAAAGGCTATTCTGATGGTTATGCCAATGGGTTTCTAAAGTACCAGCATGGCTTGTATTTTTCGTATGATGATCAGTACATACGCTCAGTTTCTTGAAGCCTAAGACAGAATTTGGGTCTCTACCCCAACGTTTTGCCTTGGCGTGGTCCTCATATCCTATCTAAGATCCAGCTGACCCTTCTCTCACCCCTCCAGTGTCTTGCATGTCTTTAGCTAGGCAACGAAGATGTTCTTTGTCCCACTTCATGAACTTGACAGTTTTTGACAGCCAGGAAGTCATTGTCCTGGCCGGTGACCACCACAAGTACTTGGAGATGTAAAGTCAATATAGTCATGGATTCAAACCAAAATTCCCCACTTTGTCCAGGGCCCTTTCAAATTCTGCATAAAAGTTTGGAAACCTTTGTGACTCACTGGCACTATAAAAAATATTTATTTGGAAGTATTAAACGTATATAAAACAGTCAGGGTTTTTATACGGCATGGTTAGGGACATAAAGATTGTTATTTCACCTTTTTATTTGTTTTCTTTTTTTTTTAACATCTCTCCGTCTCGCCGCTGCTGTATTGTTAGTTATGGCTGAACACTGTGGTATCTCTGTGAGATTGCCAAAGTTGTTATTCATTGAACTTTCTGGACATTCCGAAGCTTGTTGGGCCTCTCATTGCTTTGTCTTCTTCTCCTGTTGTACGGTGACCCTGAGCACCATGATTCCTCAAAGTGAATGGTGGAGATTGACTGAAAGGGGCGAATAATGGAGGCGCCAGACAAGACGCATCTCACAGCGCATAACCTCTCCAGCGGCTAGTGTTTTCCGACGTAAAGAATGTGTTTTATTTCCCACGCAGAGCTTTGAGAAAGGAGATCCATTTCCTGAGCAAGGATTCAATGGAATGAGTCACATATAAAAGAGCTGAGATGTTGTAAAGAGGTATAATAGAGAGGCAGGTTGCATGCTGGGAGGACTATACAGTGTCCATCGCTGCAGGAAATATGGGACAAAACACTGAATACTACCTGAATGAAAGGGTCAGTCCAATGGAAAGTTGTATTTCAGTTTTTGGTAGATGCCTGATGAGTTAGTAATTTAATGTTTTCAGCACTATTTGGCCAAATGTTTGTGGGCACCTGACCATTGCACCTATGTGAGCTTGTTGGATATCCCATTCCAGAACCAGGAGCATAAAATGAAGCTAGACTAATTGTGGTGGTAGTCTGGGGAAGGGTCTTTTTCTTTCCCAGCATGACAGTGCCCTTGTGTACAAAGCCAGCTGTACAAGGACATGGCTTGATGGGTTTGTTCTGGAAAAACTTCACAGAGCCGTGTCCTCAACCCTACTGAGCAAATTGACCTCACAAATGCTGTATATTTCTATGTGGTCAAAGACTCTGGACATCTGACTATTAAGCCTACAAAGACATTTTAGAAAGTTATGCCCTTCCAACCTTGCGGTAACAGTTTGGCGAAGGCCCTTTTCTGTTTCGGCATGACTGTGCCGCTCTGCACAAAGTCAGCTCTACAAGGACATGTCTTGATGAGTTTGGTGTGGAGGGACTTGAGTGGCCTACATAGACCCCTGACCTCAACCCTGCTGAGCCACTTTGGTATGAACTGTGGAATGCCGAATGCAAGATAGGTCTTTTCATCCAATATCAGTACTTGACCTCACAAGTGTATATTTCTATGTGGTCAATGACTGTCAACATCTCACTATCACACCTACACTATATGGTGTAGGTCCAAAGTGAGTTTAAGTGTTTCCATTGAAGCCTACAAAGATATTTTAGAAAATCATGCTCTGTCAACCTTGCGGTAACAGTTTGGTGAAGGTCCCTTTCTATTCCAGCATGACTGTGTCCCTGTGCACAAAGCCAGCTCTACAAGGACGTGGCTTGATGGGTTTGTGGAGGAAATTGGGTGGCCTAAACAGAACTCTGACCTCAACCCAACTGAGCCACTTTGAGATGAATTGGAAAGCTGAATGCAAGCCAGGTCTTCTTGTCCAACATCAGTACTTGACCTCACAAATGCTATATTTCTATGTGGTCAAAGACTTTGGATATCTGACTATCACACTTACACTATATGGTGTAGGTTTAAAGCAAGTTTAGGTGTAGCCACTGAAGCATACAAAGATTTTTTACATAATTATGCTCTTCCAATTTTGTAACAGCTTGGTGTTCCAACATGTTTCTGTTCCAGCATGGCTGTGCCCCTATGCACACAGCCAGCTAAAGACATGGTTTGATCAGTTTGGTGTGGAGGAACTTGATTGGTCTGTACAGAGCCCTAACCTCAACCTTATTGATCACCATCCATAAAGACATGGTTTGATGAGTTTGGTGTGCAGGAACTTGAGTGGCCTACACAGAGCCTTGACCTCAACCTTCCTGAACACCTCTGTAAATAATTGTAAAGCCAAACACATGTCAGGTCTTCCCATCCAACATCAGCACCTGACCTTACAAATATTTATTTGGCTGAACAGGCACAAACTCCCACAGATATACTTCAAAGTCTTGTGGAAGGCCTTCCCAGAAGAGTGAAGGCTGTTGCAGCTGCAAAGGGGGAAATCCATGCTCATAGTTTTGGACTGAGATTTTCCAGCAAGTTCATATAGGTTTGATGGTCAAATGTCTATGCACTTTTTGGCTATATACAGTACCTCACCCCTTCAGTCTCCTCTCGCATTACTAACCTACTAAGCGACATATCGGCATGGATGTCACTCCACTTCCTCAAACTTAATCTTTCCAAACTGAGCTCTTAATATTCCCTCCAGCCCGTGCCCCCTCCCCTGACTTCTCCATCAAGATCCTTAACACAATCATCAGTCCCTCCCCTCATGCCAGGGTACTAGGTGTAATCCTAGACTCCCATCTGTCCTCTTAGCCCCAAATCCAATCACTGCCCAGATCTTGTAGACTTCACCTCCACAACATCTCCAAGATACTTCCGTTCCTAACCTCGGAAACCACTAAGCAACTTATTCACTCCCTGGTTATATCTCGCCTTGACTATTGTAACTCCCTCCTCATTGGCCGACCTCATCGCAGGCTATCCCCTCTTCAGTCTATCATGAATGCTGCTGCCAGACTCATCCACCTTACTAACTGTTCTGTATCTGCCACCCCTCTCTGCCAATCCCTCCACTGGCCCCCATTCAGTGTCCTCCACCCCTCTCTGCCAATCCCTCCACTGGCCCCCATTCAGTGTCCTCCAACCCTCTCTGCCAATCCATCCACTGGCCTCCACTCAGTGTCCTCCATCCCTCTCTACCAATCCCTCCACTGGCCCCCATTCAGTGTCCTCCACCCCTCTCTGCCAATCCCTCCACTGGCCCCCATTCAGTGTCCTCCACCCCTCTCTGCCAATCCCTCCACTGGCTCCCATTCAGTGTCCTCCAACCCTCTCTGCCAATCCCATTCAGTGTCCTCCACCCCTCTCTGCCAATCCCTCCACTGGCTTCCCATTGCCCAACGGATAAAATTCAAAACATTAACAATTACATATAAAGCCATTTATAACTCTGCCCCAAATTACATCACCAATCTTGTCTCTAAATATCACCCAAACTGTACACTCTGCTTCTCACAAGACCTCCTGCTCTCTAGCTCCCTTGTCTCCTCCTCCCATGCTCATCTCCAGGACTTCTCCAGAGCTTCCCCCATCCTCTGGAACTCTCTACCCCAATTTATCGCCTTCTCTGCTCACTTTTAGGTGATCTTTGAAAGCCTATCTCTTCAGGGAAGCCTATCCTGCTCTCAGTTAAAAATGGAATCTTCTACTCTTCCTACCAGTCCATCCCCCACAGTTACTACCTTTTGTACCACTAGCCCCTCCCTTCTAGATTGTAAGCTCCAAGGATCAGGGCCCTCCTATCCCTCTTGTATTGAACTGTATTGTTGCTGTATTGTCTCCCGTTATATTGTAAAGCGCTGAGAAAACTGTTGGCGCTATATAAATCCTGAATAATAATATTAATATAATAATATTAATATATATTTCCCATCGACTTGCTCTTGGGTGTTTATCTTTGATCCAGGACTGCGAATGTACCACAGCAATTCCTTTTAGATTGTAAGCTCCACGATCAGGGCCCTCCTATTCCTTCTGTACTGAAATGTATTGTAATTGTACTGTCTCCCTTATATTGTAAAGCGCTGCGCGAACTGTTGGCGCCATATAAATCCTGTATAATAATAATAATAATTTGCACAAAGATGTTTATTAACTTGAGCGTAAAATCCATGTGCTTTCAGCTCTTGGAAAGTCACGGATGGCGCTACAGTCTGCCACTTGTGGATGGCTGTACACGAACCTGTACTCTTGTGAACGCCAATGATCCCGTGCATCGCAGTTCACCTGCACAGTGATTTTACCTGAATACATGACTCTCAGGAAATACACTATAACAGCCTCCACTCTTCTGGGAAGGCCTTCCACTAAATTCTGGAGTGTTTCTGTGCCAATTTGTGCCCATTCAGCCAAAAGACCTTTCCTCTGAGGTTTTCTTTAAAAATGCCGAAAAGGTGAAATTTTCCTATCGGTACAGAAATGAGAATGCGGTGTGAGAGGCGGATCCTGTGCCAGAGCACTCTGTATGTCTCTGTCCGCGGGATTTACCATCTCCATTTTACTAACGAGGACGAACAGAAGCTTACGCTACACTCCTGGCATGTACAAGAAGGATTTCAGTAATCTCCTTACAGAAAACGTTAATCTCAGGATTAGATCCTATCAGCCCTATAGCCCTTTCTGTTTCTGATTTTTTGTTCCATTTGTTTCATCGTTAATGGGAATACTCGTCCAACATTCTGATACATCCTCCCCGCAACCGATATCCCTTCTGACGCTGGGGAACTACAAGTCCCAGGGAATGCCATCCAGCCAGGTGGCTAGATAACCCTTAGGCTACATAAAATTACATTTTTCTTCTATTCCGCTTCTCTGACAGCACTGGCGACGTTGCCCTTGGCTCCCACTTGCCTCCTGGGAAGGCTACGTCAGCAGTGCCTTTCAGGCAGCTCTTGTAACTTAATTGTGGGATCTTGCGAGATTCATTTTATCTTATGATGAAAACAACACATGCTGCACTAAACAAATGAAATTAAAGTGAAACTCATGAACAAAAGATAAAACGTGTGCTTTTATATCTTAAAGAGTAACTCCGCTTTTTTTTTTTAGAAAAAAACCTTCCCTTCTGAGTGATCTGGGTGTTTTGCTTACCAAAAAACCATGATCTCCTAGATTATTAGAAAGGTCATATCCCACATGGTGAATGGCTCCTTGGCATTTGGTGAAGCACATCACTTGCTTACTGATCAAAGGTTAAAGCGGAGTTCCACTCACCTGTCAAAAATTAAAAGGCAGCAGCTACAAAAACTGTATCTGCTGACTTTTAAAAAACAGCCACTTACCTGTCCCTCGGTCCCGTGATGTGTCCCCCGCAGCCTGTTTCACCGGCCATCCTGGATTCCAGGAGGCCGCCATCTTCAGTGTGGGAATCTGGCTGTGATAGCTTGTGGCTTCACAGCCGGGTGCCCACTGCGCATGTGCGAGTAGCGCTGCGCTTCATGAATGGTCCTGTAGTCTTCTGGGACCTGTTATGTGTCCCAAAAGACTACAGGAAGGGAGAGAAGGAGGACACCTTCAATTTCCGATCGCCTAGGCGATCAGACTGGAATTGGGAGCGGGTACCTGTTAAATTCGGGTACCCGCTCCTCTCCCCCACCTCCGAAAGGTGCCAATCTTTAATGGGGAGCAGTCCTTAAATGTCCCCTTTTGGGTGGAGCTCTGCTTTAACATGTCAACAGATGTCAAATGGACCTTTCAATGGAAGTGGAGGGGACCTCCAAAGCTACTGGACAGAACCTACTCAGGTACCCCGCTATGAAGCGTTTCGTCAGAAATGACGTTCTCAAAGGACTCATTTTATTTTATAAAAGGTATATAATAATACTCCCACGCCTCCTCTATCTTTTTCAAACGCTGCCAATCCACGTACCTGTTGCTTTTTTTACATCTTGTAAAACAATCTGCTCACAATTCCTATGGAACCATAAGCGTCCGCGTATTGCTTTTTCCCAACTGACTCTCCCTAAACTTAGAGGTGGGATTGGGCTCCCTGATCTTCACCGGTACTACTGGGCATGCCACCTTACACGCATAGTGGACTGGCATGTTCATTCTACCTCTAAAGATTGGGTCCGCCTAGAAAATGCCTTCTCACCCTCACCCCTGGCATCGATTCCATGGTTCCTGCCAAAGCATACACCTCAAGAGCTCCTCACCCACCCTTTAGTGGGGCCCAGTTTAAATATTCTCCGCCTGAACTGTAAAACGGCATCTATCTCTGAGTCACCGAACTCCTTAACCTCCATTCGTCTCAATCCTGACTTCCCCCCAGGCATGCACAAGTCATTCCTATCTGAGCATTGGCCTCATGACCAGATTTTGGTTAAACACTTTATCCGCGATGGCAAAGTAAAATCATTCCGCGAACTGCTTGATAGCCTAGATAGCCGAGATTTTCCTTTCTGGGCCTATCTGCAGATAAGACACTTCTTGCTCTCACACAAACTGTTCCATAACTGGACTCGTCCCCTCACTCCTTTTGAATCCCTATGCTCTAGAGCTGAACCGCGCAAACATTTGATCTCGGAGATTTACCCTCTCCTTGTTGAGAGTAGGGATTATGATTCTTTACCCGCCTGCCGTGCTTGGAACAGAGACCTGGGAAACAGCTTGGCGGACGCCGATTGGGACCTAATATTCATGCATACTCATAAATGCTCCCTCAATGTTTCGACTCAGGAAAACGGTTATAAACTGGCTTCAAGATGGTACCGAACCCCGTCGAGAATCTCTCGTTTCAACCCTTCCGTCCCCAACAGCTGTTGGAGATGTGGAACTTCGGATGGGTCCTTTCTCCACATTTGGTGGTCTTGTTCCAGTATCCAACCATTTTGGCAGGAGGTCCACCGGCTTGTAGTGTCTGTGACCACCTTGTCCCTAGCTTTCTCTCCTGAGCAGTTTCTTCTCCATCACTCCTCCCTGCCCAGGGGACAATATCGCAAATCTTTAGCCATGCATATGGTCAACGCAGCCAGACTCTGTCTTCCCACTCTTTGGGGCTCCACCCGCCCTCCCTCCATACGCGATTGGCTGCTCCGTGTGGGTAAAATTGCGGAAATGGAAGAACTGATTGCGACTGCACTCGATTCCTCCACTAAATTCTCCCATACTTGGGCCTGCTGGACTCACTTTAAAACCACTCCTACGTACCGGTCCTTTATGGACCATCCAACCAACACGCCTGATTGAATACTAACCTCCATTGTATGTTACTCCACACTTTAGCTCATTCGGTAGGCAACTTCCTCACCTTCAGGGCTTTATCCCCACCTACCTGCTCCGGTTAATAGACTTATGCTCGAATCCACCCATAGAAAACCCTTGGTGTTGACGACAATACGAACCCAGTTCGCCCCCCCCCCTTCTCCCTCCCCCCCCCCTTTTTTTTTTTTTTTTTCTCTTCTATCTCTCTCTTTTCTTGTTCTCCTTTTCTTTCGTCTTATCTTCCTGTTACACGCCCAGTCAACCACTGGGTTCCTCTTTAGAGAACTTTAGGCATGCCATTGTCATACTTATCCTATTTACATCAGCGACCCTCACGACGATCTAAGCTTACTTACAGGCACCTTCACTCTAGTAAAACAACTAGCTTCGTCCTTAACGGTTGTGCTGCATCTACACTGCCTCCTTCTGCGGCGCTCCAATGAGAATTACATACTAAGGAGGTCCAACGCGATAACATTCCCATGCACACTACTATACTGCCTGAGTATTTCAGACTTCCCCGTCGTGGACTGGCACAACCATGTTTCATATGTGGTTCTTTGTAAGAATATTCCTACTATTTCCCGGTATGCACTGCCTAATGTTGTATATGACTATCATTCGCATTTCTTTTGTATTATTATGCACTTTCTCAATAAACGGTTTTTTTTGGTAAAAAAAAAAAAGGTATATAATAAAGTGAGCGCTCTCTAATAAAAATATAAGCAGCTGAAAGCACTAGAGGAAATCACAAACACCAATCGTTACAAAAATAAATATAATGTGCAGCGCTAAATCATAAAAGAGCATCAAACTAAAAGTTCGTTCAGAAAAGTTCGTTCAGATAATTCATGTAATAACAGCCAAGTGATAACACAGCTACATATGATCCAGAAGAACTCGTTGAAATAATGATAGAAATGCACACTCACCAACCGCGCATAGGAAATGCGCATTAGTATATAAAGATCAGCAGGTGTTGTTCTCCTCAAGGATAGGTGTCATCTAATGATGATAGGCTAAACTCGGAGGACCTCTTTAAGATCGGGTTGTACTATCCGGATGACTGTTCCCTCCTCTGGATACTGTACGCAGTGAAGTCTGTATGATCTCCGCTCCGGCCGCCTTGTACACCGGGCCACACGCTCCGTTGCGTGTGGCCCGGTGTACAAGGCGGCTGGAGCGGAGATCAACATACAGCCTTCACTGCGTACAGTATCCAGAGGAGGGAACAGTCATCCGAATAGTACAACCCGATCTTAAAGAGGTCCTCCGAGTTGAGCCTATCATCATTAGATGACACCTATCCTTGAGGAGAACGGCACCTACTGATCTTTATATATTAATGCGCATTTCCTATGCGCGGTCGGTGAGTGCGCATTTCTATCATTATTTCAACGAGTTCTTCTGGATCATATGTAGCTGTGTTATCATTTTATTTTATGCACAGAAGACGTTGAGACCTCATGAAGTGTTTGTATGAGATCTGCCGTGGATTTCATTGGTGTGACAATCCAGTGAACAAGGAAGAAGCCAGCCACCAATAACCTAAATTGAATGATGATGATGGGTGAATGATGCCAAAATTTTGGGGAAATTGGATATAAATTAGGCAAGTATCAACTTGAATATTTAGGGGCATATTTAAAAAAAAAATTCCATAGCAATGTATTGGGTAAATTGCTATGCATTTTTTAAAATACACCCCTAAGTATTTCCTAGAGAAATTTTATTGGTGCTGGTGGTTAATTATATTGGTGCTGGTGGTTAATTATATTGGTGCTGGTGGTGTGGAGGTGTTTTGTATGTGATGGGTAATTCATATATCCATGCAACATTATTGGTGACTGAATATGATATTATAGGCAGGACCAAAAATGTGTAATATATGTTTGTTATATGGCACACACACACATATATCTTTTTTTTCTTTTTTTTTTACTTGGATATTTATTGGAATAAAGTTTCAAAACAGTGGTGTATCTATAACTTTCAAAAACGTTTTAAACATTCCAGTCTGCATACCCACAGGAACCTGTGCAGGAAGTATAAAAAAACACGGACAGAAATAAAATCCTTAAAGAGGTCCTGGCCCTTCTGTACTTTTGTCTTTATTGCTACCTGTGTCCCGATGGGGGGGGGGGGGGGGGTGTGTGTGCTAGTGGTGGTGGGGGGGTGCCCAATGTTGGTGGCAATGGGGGCTCTGGGGGGGGCTGCTGTTGGTGGTGTTGAGGGGCGCTAAATTTTAGCGGTGGCAGGGGCCGGGGGGGAGGGATGCTGGTGTGATGGGGGCACCCAATTTTAGTGTTGCCTAGGGCAACACAAGAGGAAAATACAGCACTGTCTGGACTCCACCAACTTGTTCAAACCGCGGATGTCCCACTTGCGCACCCTCTCCCCCAATCACGGAACTTCCTAGATTGTAAGCTCGAAAGAGCAGGGCCCTTGAATCCCTCGTGTTCTGTTTTGTTACTGTATTGTCTCATGTTCTGTCCCCCACTATAATGTACAGCGCTGAGCAAACCTTTCAGCGCTATATAAATACTGTATAATAATTTATTTTATTGGGCAGCACAGTGGCTCAATGGTCAGCACTTCTGCCCGGCAGTACTAGGGTCGTTGGTTCGAATCCAAACCACTGCACCACCTGCATGGAGTTTGCATGTTTCTCCCTGTGCTTATGTGGGTTTACTCCAGTTTCCTCCCGCACTCCAAAGACATGCTGGTAGGTGAATTGGCTCCTGTCTAAATTGGCCCTAGTATGTGTATGTATGAATGTAAGTTAGGGACCTTAGATTGTACGCCCCTTGAGGGTTAGGGACTGATGTGAATGTACAATATATATGTAAAGCGCTGCGTAAGTTGACAGCACTATATAAGAACCTGTAATAATAAATAAATAATACTCCACATACAGAAGTATTATTTTAGTGGATGTCCATCCCAAGCTGTGATCCCAAGACATTGCCTAGGCCACAGCATCTTTGGGATGAAGATCAACAAATGTAGGACTGTCCTGGCAAATACAAGCCAATTGGTATCTGAGTCTGTGACATGCACAACAGGGAAGCGCCTTGCACCCTTTGAACATATTTCGGCGTCTCAGCTTAGGTTGACTCAAGGTCTGCTAGTATCATCATTGCAGATATCACCAGTTTGGGGCTAAATGTCAGATGTTCTGCGGTGGAGACCTCAGAGAAGAAGACACTTTAATGGGTCACAAAATTGCTCCACCAGCAGCTGTCCTACTCAGGGTTAACACCGGCCGTTTCTTCGTTGCCTTGCGCCGGACGTTGTATGGGAACAGCAGCGGATGCACATTATTTCTTTACAGGTGCATTTTGCATTTTTCAGTTATTTGTTTTTCCTTTTTATTCCAATCTAATTTGATCCTGAAGTGTCCTCATGCTGGATGACATCAGTATTAATAAAAGAAGATTGAAGGCACCATTAATGGTAATTAAATTCCTGGGGAAAATCGGCTGACACAAGCACTATGAAAGAGCCATCAGACAGGGAACCTCAATGGCCAAATGGATCATGTTTAACCCGTTATTATTAAAGCCAAAGTTTAATCTGCTTATTTTTTTACTGGTTACTCCCTACCCCCTCATTAACACGCTAATGAAATGATTAAATAAAAGCTTTAATTTTTCATTACAAAATTTATTTCAGACCCAGTGACACAATTGCTGGGGTCTCTGTGCTTCTTTATGCCATGCCGGCAGACAGGGGTGGACTGACAACTCAGGGGGCCCCCGGGCAATAGGGGATCATGGGACCCCTGTGTCCTTGCCCAAACTCAAAAAAGCCTATGAAAAAGGTATCAGGGGCATCTCATGGGGCCCCCTACTGACCCCGGGCCCTCGGCCAGTGCCCGAGTTTCCAAATGGTCAGTCTGCCCCTGCTGGCAGATCATGGCTGGCGGGAGTACCCTGCCTCAGTACTCCTTTCACGAGCCCTCAGCCCTGATGAAAACAGTGGGCTGGCTTATGGGAAAAGTTATGCAAATATCAAAATGTCTTCATAGACAAGTGTCTGTATGGAGGAGGGTTCTTTCCTAGTCAGGCTGCATTATATCCATCCCAGGTAACATTTATATTTGATGCTGAGCCTCTATGACTGAAAGTACCAAAATCCAGTGAATGTAAGGGGTAGGCTGGTAGGGACAGCCAGGCTGGGGAGGAAAGGGTTACATGATACTGGATACCAACCCCCATCCTGCCCTCCTTGGCCTTCCAACAACATAGCTATCAAGGAGATGGTTGCATTGATACCTGGCACTTTGGATCCAAACAGTTCCCTGATACAAGTGGTGTCAAGAGGAATAAAGGAGGAAGGGTGGCATGCCAGCCCCCCCTGTTGATTATGTGTTAGAGAAGACACTGGTAGCGATGAGGCAGAACTCTGTTTTACTTGTGTGGCTTAAGTTGCAAACATACAGAGTATATTTCAGCAGACATCTTGGTTTTTTGAAGAGAGGAAGAGAAGAAAAGAGAGAGAACCAACAAGTTTTACACATATGCACAACTAGTAACCATAGTGTACAGTGCCATCTACTGGTCAAGTGATATTAACACACAATACTATATAGTACATGCTGTTGTATCTCCAACACCCTCACTCCCTGTATTTCTCATCTTGCCACTTGTCTTGAGCAAGTTTTTAGACCGAAAGGCAAGCTCTGATTATCAAGCAGCTGACTCCTTGCTGGGTATGTTGTCAGATGGCTGCCGGGTGAGGGTTGTCACCCCGTCCAACCTTATAGAAAGCAAAGAGACAGCTGCTTGATAGCTGGCACTTGTTTCTGGGTCCAAACACTTGCCCAAGACAAGTGAAGCAAGCTTTGGCTACCAATGCAGCTGTTCCTTGCTAGCTGCAGATGGAGGCAGGAACATGGGTGGAGGGGTGTCTTCTCCAACTTCATAGCTAGCAAGGAGATGGTTGCTTGGGTCCAAGTAAATGTCTGAGAAAAGCAGCGGCAAAAAGAATGAGGAGATGGGCAGTGGTGTGTCAACCTTCCATCCCCCTGCATTCCTCCTGCCGTTTCTTGTCTTGGACAAGTGCTTGGAGATCAGAAAAGCGTAAGCTAACAATGCAGCCATCTCCAATTACTTGCTGTAGACAAATGGTGGCAAAAAGAATGAAGAGATGGGGGGTGGTGTGTCAGCCTCCCATTCCCCTGCATTCCTCTTGCTGCCGCTTGTCTTGGGCAAGTGCTCAGAGACAAGGCAAGCAACAAATGTTGGCTATCAGTGCAGCCATCTCCACGTACTTGTCTGAGACAAACAGTGGCGAGAGGAATGAAGAGATGGGGATGGCATGCCTGCCTCCTATCCCCCTGCATTCCTCTTGCCGATTCTTGTCTTGGGCAAGTGCTTGAACTTCTGCGTGGGGGTGGGGTTGGGGGGGGGGGTCAGTGAGAACAATACTCCTTACGCTAGAGGTCTGTGGGAAGAATGCCCCTTACAATGGTGGACATCGAGAAGATAGCTCCTTACATTGGTGGTCAGTGGGAAGAATGCTCCTTACATTGGGGGTCAGTGGGAAGAATGTCCCTTACATAGGTGGTCAGTGGGAAAAATGTTCCTTGCATTGGTGGTCTACAGGAAGAATGTTCCTTGCATTGATGATTAGTGGGAAGAATGCTCTTTACATTGGTGGTCAGTGGGAAGAATGCTCATTACATTGGTGATCAGTGGTAAGAATACTCCTTACATTGGTGGTCAGTGAGAATAATGCTCCTTACATTGGTGGTCAATGGGAAGAATGTTCCTTGCATTGATGATTAGTGGGAAGAATGTTCCTTACATTGGTGATCAGTGAGAAGAATGCTCCTTACATTGGTGGTCAGTGGGAAGAATGCTCCTTACATTGGTGATCAGTGGGAAGAATGCTCCTTACATTGGTGGTCAGTGGGAAGAATGCTCCTTACATTGGTGGTCAGTGGGAAGAATGCTCCTTACATTGGTGATCAGTGGGAAGAATGCTCCTTACATTGGTGATCAGTGGGAAGAATGCTCCTTACATTGGTGATCAGTGGGAAGAATGCTCCTTACATTGGTGATCAGTGGAAAGAATGTTCCTTACATTGGTGATCAGTGGGAAGAATGCTCCTTACATTGGTGATCAGTGGAAAGAATGTTCCTTACATTGGTGATCAGTGGGAAGAATGATCTTTACATTGGTGGTCAGTGGGAAGAATGTCCCTTACATTGGTGGTCAGTGTGAAGAATGCCCCTTACATTGGTGGTCAGTGGGAAGAATGCTCCTTACATTGGTGATCAGTGGGAAGAATGCTCCTTACATTGGTGATCAGTGGGAAGAATGCTCCTTACATTGGTGATCAGTGGGAAGAATGCTCCTTACATTGGTGATCAGTGGGAAGAATGTCCCTTACATTGGTGATCAGTGGGAAGAATGTCCCTTACATTGGTGATCAGTGGGAAGAATGTCCCTTACATTGGTGGTCACTGAGAAGAATGCTCCTTACATTGGTGATCAGTGGGAAGAATACTACTTACATTGGTGGTTAGTGAGAAGAATGCTCATTACTTTGGTGGTCAGTAGGAAGAGTGTTCCTTGCATTGATGATTAGTGGGAAGAATACTCCTTACATTGGTAATCAGTGAGTAGAATGTTCCTTGCATTAGGGTTTAGTTAGAAGAATGCCCTCCTCACAGATAGCTAAAAAAATCATTGGTCTCAGTGGTTACTTGGAAGGCAGAAGCTCAAGCAATCCCTAGCAACCTCTGGAGGAACCCTAGGGTTCAATGGAACTTTGGTTGAGAAAGGCTAACCTACAGTAACCGTGATCATTGCGGGAGACCCATGTGGTCCTGAGTCCTTCCTCAGCATCAACAACTAGCTGTAGTGCATTATAATGTCCTACTCATCCATTACATAAGGTGAGCATCACTTTGTGTTAATGGAGTCAATCCCATCCGCTGAGTGATACGAGTACATGCGTTATTTCTTGCTTTTTCATTATCTCTACATGGGCTCCGATGTGTTTTGTACAAAAAAAAAAAAAGTTGCACAAATCTTCCGGGGTCTTTGCTTTTAGTCAGCAGGAAAAAAAAATCGTCAACCAGAAACCTTTTATAATAAATTATACTTAGACTATAAGCAGACACCGTGATTAATTGGGATTTTAATTAGCGGCAAACAATGCCGCGCTGCAGAAAGCAAGCCTCTGATCTTGCATCTTTCGCATTAATGTGTCTCCGAAAAAACGAAGCTACATATGTACACTGTGCTTTCTGGAACTATTTAATTAAAAACGACCAGCTGCCTCGCGCTAATTCCGTTTGCTCTTTTATGGTATAGAAAAATGGAAATTATGAGCCAACCTACATTAAAACGCAGTCATGGTTTTTTTTTTTTTTTTTTGGAGACTTTAAATTTGTGACCTTTTAAAGGGAAAGTGCTTTTCTTTTTTTTTTTAAGTTTATAAACTTTTTAAAAATGTATGTTTTTATTTATAACCTTTTTATTTATAACCTTTTTATTTATAACCTATTATTATTATTATTTTTATTATTATTATATATATTATTTATTTATTTATTATTTATTTATTTATTATTATTCATTTATAATTATAAATATGGCATAAGGATAAAGCGAGCGCTCATAGTTCAGCTGCTGGAACACTCTAAGGAATCACTGGACCTTTAAGCAAGAATAATAATATATAGTGCAGCGCTGGTGTATTAATTAAAAAAGAACATGCTAAAATGAATACAAATAAATAGTTCATAAAGTCCTTCCACAATTAAGTGACCATAGGTGTATGAAGGTCTTCCTCCTTATAAAGGTGACTGGTATCAGATAGAAAAAATGCGCACTCACCGACCGCACATTTTAAATGCGCCTTTGTGCACTCTTATGCGGATGACCAGCCAGACATGCAGATCCTAAGGACACATGGACCATCCCTCTCAAATACTGACATCGGCATCCAACCCTCTGATGAAGTGCTGTGGCACGAAAGGCCTCAGGAGGAGCCAGTAGCAAGTGTGACTTCCTAACCACTGGGACCACGAGGAGGTCCGGTGGTCTTTGATCTTTGCCGGGAGGGGGACCCCTGCCTGCCTATCTTTTGGAACGAAAGGGCTCTATATACCTGGAGGTACTGCACCCAAGGCCGATGTCAGTATTTGAGAGGGATGGTCCATGTGTCCTTAGGATCTGCATGTCTGGCTGGTCATCCGCATAAGAGTGCACAAAGGCGCATTTAAAATGTGCGGTCGGTGAGTGCGCATTTTTTCTATCTGATACCAGTCACCTTTATAAGGAGGAAGACCTTCATACACCTATGGTCACTTAATTGTGGAAGGACTTTATGAACTATTTATTTGTATTCATTTTAGCATGTTCTTTTTTAATTAATACACCAGCGCTGCACTATATATTATTATAATTATAAATAATTATAATTTATAATTATTTATTTATTATTTATTATATTATATATAATTATTATTATTATTATTTATTTATTTATAACCTTTTTATTTATAACCTTTTTTTACAAGTAGGCGTTATTTATATTTAAACATGTAACAGGGAATCCTACCATTGCCTGCCTGTTTAACCTGTCGCCCCTGCCTATCCTAGATTGTAAGCTCCAAGGAGCAGGGACCTCGAACCCCTCGTGTATCGCATTGTATTGTTATTGTACTGTCTCATGTATTGTCTCCCACAGGGGCGGACTGACAACTCATGGGGCCCCCGGGCAATAGGGGATCATGGGGCCCCTGTGTCCTTGCCCAAACTCAAAAAAGCCTATGAAAAAGGTACCAGGGGCATCTCATGGGGCCCCCTACTGACCCTGGGCCCTCAGGCAGTGCCCGAGTTTCCAAATGGTCAGTCCGCCCCTGGTCTCCCATTGTAATTTACAGCGCTGAGCGAACTGTTGGCGCTATATAAATACTGTATAATAATAATATGTGGCAGCATGGTGGTTGCCTATGTTTCCCCATATACAGGTACAGCCAGTATCACTGTTTTGTGCTGGGAGCATCCTCAATTGTGCACCCCCAGCACTGTGATTGTGCTGTCACTGATAGATCTCTGGTCACTTAGTAGCCGGTAGGATGAGCTCCTAATCACTATGATTGAAAACCAATCACAGTTATCACATGATCAGGAAGCCCATGGTAGTTTTAGAAACCCTTTAAATGGATGGCAGTAATGGGTTAATTTGTGATGAGGAGCAAGTAGTTCATATAAGCAGCTTGCTTGCATTAAAAAGAGCAAGAGTGTCTGCATTGTGTGTAATCTGATCTCCCTGCCTTTTTAGGTTTGTTTGAGTCTGTTGTATGAAGCTCACCATCTGCTGGCTGCAAGCAGTAAATATGATATACTCATATGCCTGCTTAGAACAAGGTTATTATTATTATTACTATACAGGATTTATATATTATTATTATTATTATACAGGATTTATATTATTATTATTATTATTATACAGGATTTATATTATTATTATTATTATACAGGATTTATATTATTATTATTATACAGGATTTATATATTATTATTATTATTATTATATAGGATTTATGGCACCAACAGTTTGCTCAGCGCTTTACAATATAACGGGAGGCAATACAGCAACAATACAGTTCAATACAAGAGGGATAGGGGGGCCCTGATCCTGGGAGCTTACAATCTAGGTTAACATTAAAGTGTTACTAAACCCACATCAGTCTGTAGATGCAGTAAAGCATGCTTGTTATACTCACTGTGGGACTTAAGAGGTTAATCCTTGGTTAAAAAGGCTGTTTGATCCTGTCTTCTCTGATCCTCCCCTTCTACTGTCCCCAATCTATCTCCTGATAGTATAGAGCTGTAGGAGTCACTCTGCATATGCTCAGTTTAGTGTGTATTGCTAGAGATTTTTTTTTTATTTCTTTGGGAGGGTGTATGTGATTAGCACAGGGCCAATCAGCACTGTCCAGACAGAGGGTCAGGGGTCATACAGACTCATAGGACAGTCAGAGGAGATTGAAATCTCCTACAAGCTTTAACCAGTGCTCAGCTGGACACTGATAGAAGTCACAAGACATATATTGCTGACAAGAAAGGTATTTAGCAGTTTATATTTACTAAAATAATTGCATTTCCATGTTGTGTGTACTGTGGGAGACCAGATATAGTGAATGCAGGGTCCGGGGAGACCAGATATAGTGAATGTAGGGTCCGGGAAGACCAGATATAGTGAATGCGGGGTCCGGGGAGACCAGATATAGTGAATGCAGGGTCCGGGGAGACCAGATATAGTGAATGCAGGGTCCGGGGCTTAGCAACACTATATATATATATATTTCTATATATATATATATATATATATATATATATATATATATATATATATGGGGGCAGTCTTATTTGCGCAGTACATGCAATAGTTTTATTTTCTGCTTTCTAGTGCTACAAAGTGACTGTGCTTCACTTCTCCAATCTGTGTATTTGTATGGCTTAGGTCCGGCCTGGCTATAAAAAAAAAAAATATGTGTTTATATATAAGGTTTACTTATCATAACAGCCATTAAAACTGAATTTCCTTGTAAATACAAAGTATAAATACATATATGTTTAACTGTGCAGCCAGTCTGTTGATCCAGACACCCCTACCAGGCAGCATAGCCAGTAGGAGTGTACTTAAATACAGGTTGTACAAAGACCCACCTCCAGCCTCTGATTGGACCATGAAGGAGAAGCAGCACAACAATACTATGATCCCTCTGCTCTCCTACCGATAAACATACTGCCATTTTTTTTTTTTTAAAGCCTAGCTCCTGCGAAAACATTGACAATGCCTCAGGTATTTCTTGATGTCCAAGAGCCACCTACAAATCTGTATTTATCTTTGAAATACAACTATCAATATATAATATACAAGTAAGTTAAAAAATATACGAAAACTCTTGTCAAGGATTCCATGTAGGTAATAGTAACAATGTAACAATAGTAACATAACGTGCAAGAACACAATACACTTTCCCTTTAAGCTCAGGTTCACACCAATGCGGTGTGGGAAATGCTGCGAATCCTGTGGGTTTCCTGCATTGCAATCGCATCATGTTCATGCAATCTGGTGCGGGTGTCAATGATAAATGAATGACACCCCGAAACGATTGCCAGAAATTGCATCACATGGATGAGAACATCCATGTAATACAATTCAGGTGCGGATTTAAAAAAGGGCCCTGCAACTTTTTGGTGCGGATACAATTTGAGCCATATAAAATGTATGGCTCAAATTGCACCACAAAGACATATTCATGTAATTTGCACAGGAATGCGGTGCAATTCCTGTGCAAATTACATGCGACTCAGCTGATAAAGAATATAATGTTCATCTTAAATAAATCGCTGTAGGCAGCGATTTTCTTCCTGGGGACGCAAGGTGCTTTCATCTGCTGCTGGGGCATCTTGAATGCCAACTTAGACGGGGGGGGGCGAGATCCATACAAGCACATGCAGGTAGTATCCTGACCAGGACTCAAACAGAGGACCCCCCGGGTTGGAAAGTGGAATTGCTAACCTCTGGGCCACTGTGCTGCCCATGCTAGGGGATGATATAATACGAAATAATTCCTCTGTCCTACATTCTCTGGTTGTGAGGAATGGTCTCCTGAAGCCGTTTCTCTTGTCAGTCTATGAGTGGTCTTGGCACTACCCCCCTAGCCAATATAATCAATTGCCATACAGGCCACCACTGGTCCTGTTTTGTGTGTGATGATGTTGGAATTCCTATCCACATTCTGGTGTTAGTGAATGTAGAAGCCAAATGCTGGAAGCAGTGGAGCCCTGGATTAATGTACGTATTCTTTTGTCTATCATCATCCCCTAATAATACACTCACCCACCACTGTATAGCAACACTCAACCAGGGTTCCATCAAACCCTAGGGTTTACCCAAGGTTCCATCAAACCCTAAGGTTTACACAAGGTTCCATCAAACCCTAAGGTTTACCCAAGCTTCCATCAAACCCTAAGGTTTACACAAGGTTCCATCAAACCCTAAGGTTTACCCAAGGTTCCATCAAACCCTAAGGTTTACCCAAGCTTCCATCAAACCCTAAGGTTTACACAAGGTTCCATCAAACCCTAAGGTTTACCCAAGGTTCCATCAAACCCTAAGGTTTACACAAGGTTCCTTCAAACCCTAAGGTTTACCCAAGGTTCCATCAAACCCTAAGGTTTACCCAAGCTTCCATCAAACCCTAAGGTTTACACAAGGTTCCTTCAAACCCTAAGGTTTACACAAGGTTCCTTCAAACCCTAAGGTTTACCCAAGCTTCCATCAAACCCTAAGGTTTACACAAGGTTCCATCAAACCCTAAGGTTTACCCAAGGTTCCATCAAACCCTAAGGTTTACCCAAGCTTCCATCAAACCCTAAGGTTTACCCAAGGTTCCATCAAGCCCTGAGGTTCAACTAGGGTTCCATCAAACCCTAACGTTCAACCAGGGTTTCATCACATCATAAGGTTCAACCAGTGTTCCATCAAACCTTAAAGGTTCAACCAGGGTTCCATCCAAATACACTCACCGGCCACTTTATTAGGTACACCTTGTTATTGCCAAGAAAATTTCCCCCACACCACCATCACCAGCCTGAACTGTTTATACAAGGCAGGATGGATCCATGATTTAATATTGTTTACACCAAATTCGGACCCTACCATCTGAATGTCACAGCTGAAATCAAGACTCAACAGACCAGGCAACCTTTTTCCCATCTTCTATTGTCCAATCTTGATGAGCCTGTGTGAATTGTAGCCTCCGTTTCCTGTTCTTAGCTGACAGGAGTGGCACCCGGTGTGGTCTTCTGCTGCTGTAGCCCATTTGCTTCAAGGTTGGACATGTGCGTTCAGAGATGATATTCTTCATACCTTGGTTGTAACGAGTGGTTATTTGAGTTACTGTTGCCGTTCTATCATCTCGAACCAGTCTGCCCATTCTCCTCTGATCTCTGACATCAACAAGGCATTTTCATCTACACAAATGCCACTCACTGGATTTTTTTTCTTTTTTGGACCATTCTCTGTAAACCCTAGAGATGGCTGTGCGTGAAAATCCCAGTAGATCAGCAGGTTTTGAAACTCAGACCAGCTGACCTGGCACCAACAACTATGCCATGTTCAAAATCACTTAAATCCCCTTTCTTTCCTATTCTGATGTTCGGTTTGAATTTCAGCAAGTCATCTTCACCATGTTTAGATGCCTAAATGCATTGAATTGCTACCATGTGATTGGCTGATTAGCAATTTGTGCTACCAAACAATTGAACAGGTGTACCTAATACAGTGGCCGGTGAGTGTACAAGCATAAAACCCTACTTCATCTGGGAAGATAAGGAGAGTTTTTTATTTATTTTAAAGCTGAATTTCAGGACTGTTTAAAAAAATTACCCTTACAATGGACCCCCAAAGCACTGCAATGGGTTAAATGCTCGTTAAATCTTGGGGTGGAAGAATAAAATGTAATACTTACCTTACTCCTTACTCTGGCACTTTTTCATTCTCTCCAGTGCACAGGGTTGGGGTCCTCTCCATCGTCATTGTTGGTCCTACGTTTTATTCAATTGTGTCAGCGTGCAATCACTGACCAGAGCGCCAAAGAGAAGAGGCTTCGGAGGACTGGTGGTATGGCGTGGAGGAAGCCTGCCAGAGTGAGGAATATGGTTTTCCCTGTTCCCTAAGGGGTTGTCCTCCACCAGGATTCCTGGTGTAGAACGCTAGGGTTTCTCCAGCAGTTGCTAGGGGCTCCTTGAGCTGTGGCTGGTTGACCTCTCATTTGATGGTACCTGAATAGTTGAGGGTTAATACCACTTGGCAGAGCCGACTACATGAACCCAACAAATTTTATTTACCTGGTCATAAGGGTAGCATTCTGATCACCAATGTCAGGGTGGCATTCTTCCCACTGACTACCAATGTAAGGAGGAAATTCTTTTCACTGCCACCAATGTAAGAAGCATTTTCCCACTGACCACCAAAGTAAGGGGCATACTCCCCACTGACTATCAATGTCAGGGTTGGCAATCCTTCTGCGTTCCACCAGTGTAAGGGGCATTCTTCCCACTAACACCAATATAAGGAGAATTCATCTCACGGACCACCAATGCAAGGAGTTTTCTTTGCATTGACCACCACTGTGAAGGGGACATTCTTCCAACTGACCACCAATGTAAAGGGCATTCTTCCCACTAGCCAGTGCTAAGAATGTCCCCTTCACAGTGGTGGTCAGTGGGAGGAATGCCCTTTACATTGGTAGCCAGTGAGATGAATGTTCCTTTCACAGTGTAAGGTGCATTCTTCCCACTGACCACTACTGTGAGGGGGACATTCTTTCCACTGGCCACCAACATAAGGGTAATTTCCCCCCCCCCCCCATGACCACCAGTGAATTGGCTTTTGGAAGAGTGGAGGCCTGAAAATTATTTCCACTTGGGTAAAAGGTTGAGAAAGGCTGCCGTAAGTTATAACCCTTGTTCTCTATCACTAGACTTAAAGCATAACTTTACCCCTCCCCATCAATTTTATATTGATCTCCTCCTGGCTCCTCCTCTAACAGAATTGGATTTTTTTTTTTGGGGGGAGACACCTCCCAGCACTTCCTTTTTCCTGGGCTAGGCCACAATGATGGGTATAATGCCCACAGTCTCCTGAGATTCCAAGGTCCCAGAAGCTTGTGGGGTACTACAGGGTGCAGGTTTCATCAAAGGGGCTGGTCACCTATTCATAGCTTTTCCACCCCCCTGATGAAGTGCCACAGTGCATGTGCGTCATCATGGGGGGTGGAAAAGCTATGAATAGGTGACCAGCCCCTTTGATGAAACCTGCCATTTCCGATTGCGCAACGAATCAAATTCAAAATCCTAACACTGACGTACAAAGCTGTCCACCATACTGCCCTGAACTACATCACCGACCTAATATCCAAGTACTGCCCAGCACGCACACTCCGCTCCTCACAAGACCTCCTTCTCTCTAGTTCCCTGGTCTCCTCCTCCCATGCCCGCCTCCAGGACTTCTCCAGGGTGTCACCCATCCTCTGGAACTCCCTGCCCCAACCCATCAGATTATCACCTACTCTCCTCTCCTTTAGGCGCACCCTGAAAACCCATCTCTTCAGGGAAGCCTACCCTACCCCCTGCTAACTTGACCGACCTCCTCCACTCTTCCTACCACTCCATCCCCCACAGCTATCTCCTCCTGTGCCACCATCCCCTCCCTCCTAGATTGTAAGCTCCAAAGAGCAGGGCCCTCAATCCCCTCATGTTTTGCATTGTATTGGTATTGTTCTGTCACATGTTCTGTCCCCCTTTGTAATGTACAGCGCTGAGCGAACTATTGGCGCTTTATAAATACTGTATAATAATAATAATAATAATGGGGTCATGGGGCTTCTGCACAACCTGGAAGAGACAGCCGGCACCCCATGGGGATGGCAAAGTGGAGCTGGGTGTGCTGTGATAAAGTGGCAGTTCCATAGAGATCACCGGTTATACTGGGGAGGGGGAAATATATGAAATGGGGGGAATTAAGTCCCTCTTTAACAAGCATTTAACCCTTGCAGTGTGGGGGTGGGGAGGTAATTTTTTTTTCTGCCTGGAGCGGGGCTTTAATCGCGGCTGATGTTCCATCTATTCCTCTCCTCTCAGAAGTTGGGTGATACACAGGTACACCTCAGCAACTTGTAAAGCAATTCCCACCCCAAAACAGCGGTTCCTGGATTGTAATTTTGGTGATCTCCATACGGCTGGAATGAAAATGTCTTGTACCCAACAAACACAGAGTGAGAAATCTGATTTGCTCTGAATAATGCATCTGACTTGTAAGCGTTCCAGACGGGATTCATATTTAATCACATATAAAAATTTAACCAGCGACTGCAGCGCGGACCATACTCTACACAATAATTAGCGTGTTTACTCACAGATGTCACGTTACTGCTTTGTGTCTGGGGCCCTTCGATGGCCCCTTACTGGGGCTCGGCTTCTGCCCTGTTATTTTGAAACTTCTACGCTTAAAAAAGAAATAAAAAAAAACAGTAAAAGAAAGTGACAAATCAAGGTGTTACAGAATTAACTTTCTTGTGTAACTGAGGATGAGAATGAAGATATAAATAGAACATTAGGTAAAAAGTGATTGGAAGCCATCATGAAAGGAAACAGCACCGAACGGCAGATGGGATGGAATAAATCTTATGAGCTCATTGAAATTAAAATGTACATTAGAAGGTATTCATAGTATCTGATCAGAGAAACTAACAGCTACAATGTGGCTGAAGGGAATGTGCTGTGGTTTGTATATGTTTTATACAATAAAAAAAAACAACAAAAGACAAAAATATATATATATACACATACACTTTAGTCTTGCACTGTTATATGGAGATGGCTTACTCGGATTTCACTGCACACTGTGAGCTTCTCATAATGTGCATTATAAGCCGCAGCAAGTCAATCAGAGCCTGCCTCATGTCCTGGCTGCAGGACGTCCTGCATCATCATCTAACCAAGGGTCTCCAATCTTCCTAAACAAAGAGCTAGTGTATTGTTGTAAAGACGTTAGGGGGGCTGGACTGTGGCCAGTAGAAGCAAAAACTTTCCTGGCATCAGTGGGAGTAAACATCCCCACATTTGGTAATAGGGGGTGGAATAGTGCCCCATTGTTGGTGTCATTGGGAGGAATAGTGCCCCATCATTGGTGTCAGTGGAGGAAATAGTGCCCCATCATTGGTATTAGTGGAGGAATAGTGCCCCATCATTGGTATAAGTGGGAGGAATAGTGCCTCGTCATTGGTATTAGTGGAGGAATAGTGCCCCATCATTGGTGTCAGTGGGAGGAATAGTGCCCCATCATTGGTATCAGTGGGAGGAATAGTGCCCCATCATTGGTGTCAGTGGGAGGAATAGTGCCTCATCATTGGTATCAGTGGGAGGAATAGTGCCCCATCATTGGTGTCAGTGGGAGGAATAGTGCCCCATCATTGGTATCAGTGGGAGGAATAGTGCCCCATCATTGGTGTCAGTGGGAGGAATAGTGTCCCATCATTGGTATTAGTGGAGGAATAGTGCCCCATCATTGGTGTCAGTGGGAGGAATAGTGCCCCATCATTGGTATTAGTGGGAGGAATAGTGTCCCATCATTGGTATTAGTGGAGGAATAGTGCCCCATCATTGGTGTCAGTGGGAGGAATAGTGCCCCATCATTGGTATTAGTGGGAGGAATAGTGCCCCATCATTGGTATCAGTGGAGGAGTAGTGCACCATCGCTGATGTAAGTGAGAGGAATAATGCCCCATCATTGGTATCAGTGGCAGGATTAGTGCCCCATCATTGATACCAGTGGGATGAATAGTGCCCCATCATTGGTGTCAATGGAAGGAATAGTACCCCATCATTGGTATCTGTGGGAGGAATAGTGCCCCATCATTGGTATTAGTGGAGGAATAGTGCCCCATCATTGGTATCAGTGGGAGGAATAGTGCCCCATCATTGGTATCAGTGGGAGGAATAGTGCCCCATCATTGGTGTCAGTGGGAGGAATAATGCCCCATCTTTGGTGTCAGTGGGAGGAATAATGCCCTATCATTGGTATCAGTGGCAGGATTAGTGCCCCATCATTGGTACCAGTGGGAGGAATAGTGCCCCATCATTGGTGTCAGTGGGAGGAATAGTGCCCCATCATTGGTATCAGTGGGAGGAATAATGCCCCATCATTGGTATCAGTGGGAGGATTAGTGCCCCATCATTGGTACCAGTGGGAGGAATAGTGCCCCATGATTGGTATCTGTTGGAGGGATAGTGCCCCATCATTGGTGTCAGTGGGAGGGATAGTGCCCTATCGTTAATATCAGTGGGAAGAATAGTACTCCATCATTTGTGTCAGTCGGCAGAATAGTGTCTTGTATCAATGGGAGGAATAGTGCCCCAAAGTCTGGATAAAAGCAAGCAAAGGGCCACATCCGGCCCCTGGGCCGCACTTTGGAGACTACTGATCTAAACCTTGCCTCCCCAGCTTAACTGTACCTGGCCCCCCTCTTTTATTCGTTGGATTTTATTTCATAGAATCTCAGAATCACATGTGTGTCTTACCCAGGGAGGTCTATGTACAAATACAACCTTTCTAGCAATGCCCGCTCTCCAGACTGAGACCTGCCCATCAAGGCATTGATGACATAGCCCAGTGACTCCCCGATACCCCCTGGGAAGGCAACATTGTCAGTGCCTTCAGTGAGCTCATATCCAATCTGAGTATTCTTGGAGCATATGATGTCATGCGGCTCGTCTTGTACTGTCTGCAGTATCGGGAGAGGTTCGTCCTGCGCCATGGGCAAGGATACAGAACTGCGCCCCCTTCTAATTCATCTGTCCCTCCTGCCCCCCCCCCCCCTTGTCATGGCCCTGGCTGTTTGGCTTTACATTCATCTTTTTCCTTGCGTGATCCTGGTGACAGATTTATTTTTCGTATGAAAGAGGGCGCAGCGCTAAGGGCAACAAATTACCTGAAACATACATAAATACATATGAATAATAAACAACATATAAAAATGGTGACTACGGTGTGTCAATAAAGTGCCAAAGTCTCTAAAGATAGCAGAGTGGTGATCAATCGTGCGTCTTCTGGTGATCAAATATTCGAATTACGCACTCACCAGATGCATAATTCATATATGCATTTAGAAGATAATAATCCTCTCAGGGTCTCAATATGAGGTCATTTTAAGGATAGGTATGGCGTCTCTGGGCTCCCCTATGGATCATGAGCTTATAGGCTATGACACCTCTCAGCTGCCTTGCCTGGTGGCTCTGCGGGTGGTGGACTCAACAAGGGTCCCAAGAAAGAAAGCCAGGATGGTGTAATACCGTTTTAAACGTAGATTTATTGATCCAAAGTAAGACAGAAAAAAATATATCCAACTGACCATGAGAAGTATTCAAAGATGGCCACCGGCCCATGTCGGGAAACCCGGCGGCGTGACGTCTGGGGTCTGCTGCTCTTTCTCTTACGCGTTTCGTGCTATTGCACGTATTCATAGGGAGCGCTCACTTTTATCTTTCACCCATATTTTTCGTATGACCCATGTGCAAGATGAGCTGTATGATGTCATTCACTCCATCTCGCGCATGTGCACTAGTTCTGTTCTAGCCTCAGAAAGGATTTCCAGAGCCATGGCGTGGCAGCAAGGGCATGGGCAGCAGCCAATCTTGGAAAAAGAAGGGGGGGAGTAGGAAAGAGCAAGGGAGTGCCTTGCCTTCCTAGGTTACAGGGCTGTGTGTTTCTATTGGATAGGTGAAGGATTTCCATGTATAGAGGAAGAATGCTTGGTGCCCAGGGGTGGACTGACGTCTGGGGTCTGCTGCTCTTGCGCTTACGCGTTTCGTGCTATTGCACGTATTCATAGGGAGCGCTCACTTTTATCTTTTACCCATATTTTTCGTATGACACATGTGCAAGATGAGCTGTATGATGTCATTCTCTCCATCTCGCGCATGTGCACTAGTTCTTTTCTAGCCACAGAAAGGATTTTCAGAGCCGTGGCGTGGCAGCAAGGGCATGGGCAGCAGCCAATCTTGGAAAAAGAAGGGGGAGGGAGGAGGAAAGAGCAAGGGAGTGCCTTGCCTTCCTAGGTTACAGGGCTGTGTGTTTCTATTGGATAGGTGAAGGATTTCCATGTATAGAGGAAGAATGCTTGGTGCCCAGGGGCGGACTGACGTCTGGGGTCTGCTGCTCTTGCGCTTACGCGTTTCGTGCTATTGCACGTATTCATAGGGAGCGCTCACTTTTATCTTTTACCCATATTTTTCGTATGACACATGTGCAAGATGAGCTGTATGATGTCATTCTCTCCATCTCGCGCATGTGCACTAGTTCTGTTCTAGCCTCAGAAAGGATTTCCAGAGCCTTGGCGTGGCAGCAAGGGCATGGGCAGCAGCCAATCTTGGAAAAAGAAGGGGGGGGGGGAAAGAGCAAGGGAGTGCCTTGCCTTCCTAGGTTACAGGTCTGTGTATTTCTATTGATGCACATAGTGTACGGCAGGGGTATCAAACTCAAATTTCATCACGGGCCGCGTCGGCATTATGGTTGCCCATAAAAGCGGTCTTGGCACCAACATAACCTGGTACATAGGCAAGGATTAAAGGATGAAGAAGCTGCATACTCAGTAAGTGATTCCATTGCCTAAGTGTCATTCAAAATAAGTAACAAATACTTTTTTCTAAAAATGAAGTTTATTAAGACATTTCTGGGGGTTTAAAGACGTCATCCCGTATGATTTTCCACATTTTTATGCAGAGCTAATAATTTGATGTTGGTTCCATTGTTGGGTTGGAAGCCATCCAAGCCTGGCCTGTCCTTCATCGAGCGTAGCTGGTTCTTCTGCGGCAAGGACCGCTAGACATCACTGTGCGGCCTTCTGTCTAATGAGCCCCATTCTTTGCTGGACGTTGTTGCTAAACGAGGTCCAGGCTGCTTGCCAGAACGGGATTTAGAGGATTCAGGAAGGATTAGCATTTTCTAAATGACGAATTTCACAGCACACTCGTATTTGATCGTCCTTCGGCATTCTTTTCTTCTTCTTTTTTTTTTTTCATTTGGCGGAGCCACCTGCAGGAGGGTTCACTTCCTGCTCCAGAGATAAAATGTTAATTGCAATCATTTAGAAATTAGCGAGCGCTCTTCAACAGAGCCCTGTAATCAGCAATCATTGGGTGAGCTCTGGCTGCCATCGCCTTTGGAGAAGTGATGATGTCAGGATCAAGTCTTCCTTCTAGAGGCTTCTACAGAGGATAGGTGAAGGATTTCCATGTATAGAGGAAGAATGCCTGGTGCCCAGGGGCGGACTGACCATTTGGAAACTCGGGCACTGCCCGAGGGCCCGGGGTTAGTAGGGGGCCCCATGAGATGCCCCTGGTACCTTTTTCATAGGCTTTTTTGAGTTTGGGCAAGGACACAGGGGCCCCATGATCCCCTATTGCCCGGGGGCCCCATGAGTTGTCAGTCCGCCCCTGTTGGTGCCATACAGCCTTCAACATCTTAAAGGGTCATGCAGGCCATAGACGGGTCGAACATCGGCCGATTTTTCGAACAATAAATGAAAAATCGGTCGTTCGTCCGGCCGACGTTACCACCAACGATGAAGAAAATCGGCCGACTAAATCATAAGGTTCAGCCCATAACTTCTGTCCCTTCCAGGTCACGGCTCATGTGCCAGTTTTTTATCATTTGACCAGGGGCGGACTGACAACTCATGGGGCTTTTTTGAGTGTGGGCAAGGACACAGGGGCCCCATGATACCCTATTGCCCGGGGGCCCCATGAGTTGTCAGTCCGCCCCTGGTCAAACGATAAAAAACTGGCGCATGAGCCGTGACCTGGAAGGGACAGAAGTTATAGGTGAACTTTATGATTTAGTCGGCCGATTTTCTTCATCGTTGGTGGTAACGTCGGCCGGACGTACGACCGATTTTTGTTTATTTGAAAAATCGGCCGATGTTCGACTCGTCTATGGCCTGCATGACCCTTTAAGATGTTGAAGGCTGTACGGCACCAACAGGGGCGGACTGACAACTCATGGGGCCCCCGGGCAATAGGGGATCATGGGTCCCCTGTGTCCTTGCCCAAACTCAAAAAAGCCTATGAAAAAGGTACCAGGGGCATCTCATGGGGCCCCCTACTGACCCCGGGCCCTTGGGCAGTGCCCAAGTTTCCAAATGGTCAGTCTGCCCCTGCGTTTGACCATCATTGCCAGGAAAATGGGCCGATCGTACAAATCGGCCGCAAATTTTCCAACCTGACCAATAATCCCAAAGTGCAAAAAACCCCAAAAAACGGCCGACCAATTAACCCACTAACAGTGCGAAAATTGGCCGCTTTTTTTTTTTCGGCCGAAAAATTGGCCGATTTTCAAACCGTCTATGGCCGGCATCAGTCTACCTGGAAATGATATTTATTAGTGGATCCGGTGGACTCCAGTGAGGCAGCTCTTGGCTTCTGATGTGGATTCTTGAAGGGCTAGACCAGGGGTGGGCACCTGTGGCCCTCCAGCTGTTGGTGAACTACAAGTCCCATCATGCCTCTGTCTTTGGGAGTCATGCTTGTAACTGTCAGTTTTGCAATGCCTCATGGGACTTGTAGTTCTGCAACAGCTGGAGGGCCACAGTTGCCCACCCCTGCCTGGGCTAAACCAACAATTCCATCAGGAAGTGCGGGGTGTTCCCAGACCTTCCAGCTTTTCTTCTTACAATTTCCATAATATAAAATAAAATAAAAAATTCCTGGGGAGAGAGAGAGACACTCATAATGGGCATAGTGGGTGTGCAGACCTGGGAACTCAGTTCAGGGATGGTGGGAACCCCTCATAATGGGCACAGCAGGTGTACATTCCCAGGAGCTCAGCACAGGGATGGTGGGAACCCCTCATAATGAGCACAGCAGGTGTACAGGCCCAAGAGCTCAGCACAGGTATGGTAGAAACTTTCCCTCTTCTCCCCCAGTGATTAGACTACAACATTGTAACTTTGCAGCAAGTTACAGGCTGCAGCAAGGGGCTGATCTGTGTCAGACAATTGTGAACAAGGCCAGGGACTACACCAGGATTTACACGGATTCATCTCTGAGCCATCGTATCAATATGTGAAGTAGATAGTGATCCTGGATGATGCCTGAACAAAGATGGTACTGTTTTTTTTTGGAGAGAAAAGCAAATTGAGCCATTGTCAGAGGGTGGTGCTGTGATCCTTGTGAGAGGTGATAAATAGCTACGTTTTACACTACCTATACATTACCAAACATGTATGTACATGACGGCATATATTGGGTATACTGTGGCTCTGGTAATATGACATCACTCATCACATTGCATCATTTTGGCTTTGATAATGTGACATCACTGAACACAAATGTAAACATTTGCCCAGTTAATCTCTTAACCATTCCCATTGGAACCACAACTGTTTGCTGTATTGTTTGAAAAAAAAATTAGAATTATCTCCTATGATCGCTAGTGCCATCTAGTTGCCAGTCGAGGCATTTTCCTGAAATGCGTCAATTAAAAAAAAGTACCGCATTATGGCCACTAGACGGAGCTGATGATCACAGGCTGAATGAATGTTTTATACATCGACCCCTCGGTGTCACTGCCTCTGATAATGTGGAATGAAAGGAGTCGCACGGGCCAGGGGGAGCTCACAGTGTGCAGCGAAATCAGAGTAAGCCATGTCAGTCCAGGAGAGGAGCCGGGACAACTGAGAATGAAAGGAAAGGCTGGAGGTCAGATGTAACCCGTACTGTGCCTGGCTGGAGTCTGTGCGCTGGAATCGAACGATTTTATTGGCTGGGTCGTCTCTCGTTTTATCTGCCTGGTTCTCTTCCAGTTTATGAAAATGCCTCGGAATCCCCCCCCCCCCCCCCCAGGCTCCTCTCCATTCACAGTGTCCGTTCTCCGGCCTCCTCCACGCAGCATCATCAAGTCATGGCGTCTTGGGAGGGTTTATTTATTTTATTATTGAAGTGACCTCCATTTCCTCCCCCCGGGGAAGGTGACAGCAACGCGGACCGCCTCCAAATGACCGCTTACAACTGTTATGTAAAGACGTGCAAATTATCCGAGAGAAAAATCCCCTCCTCTTGTGACTACTGATTTTTATTTATTGTGTTTCCCTATTTATCTTTAACATTATTATTATTAATATTAATAATAATAATAATAATAATATTTTTAACTTTGCTTACACTGTTTCTTCTTCTGGAATCCCTTCTACTTTTTTGTTTGGCTATACTTTATTATTACTTTTATATTTTTTATATATATATTTTTTTACTTTTTCTGTTTTTCTTACCACCTTATATATTTTGTTTGGCTATATTTTTATTTTTGATATTGTTATTATTATTATTATTATTATTAATAATAATAAAATAAAATAATAATAATAACAACGATAACCTATTCCTGCCAGCTGTACGTATGTATGCGGAGGATGGGCCTGGAATCCCTTCTATTTTTTTTGTTTGGCTATACTTTATTATTACTTTTATATTTTTTATATTTTTTTTTTTTTACTTTTTCTGTTTTTCTTACCACCTTATATGTTTTGTTTGGCTATATTTTTATTTTTGATATTGTTATTATTATTATTATTATTATTAATAATAATAATTAAATAAAATAAATAATAATCATAACAGCGATAACCTATTCCCGCCAGCTGTACGTATGTATGCGGAGGATGGGCCTGGAATCCCTTCTATTTTTTTTTTGTTTGGCTATACTTTATTATTACTTTTATATTTTTTATATATTTTTTTTTTACTTTTTCTGTTTTTCTTACCACCTTATATGTTTTGTTTGGCTATATTTTTATTTTTGATATTGTTATTATTATTATTATTAATAATAATAATAAAATAAAATAAATATTAATCATAACAGCGATAACCTATTCCTGCCAGCTGTACATATGTATGCGGAGGATGGGCCTGGAATCCCTTCTATTTTTTTTTTGTTTGGCTATACTTTATTATTACTTTTATATTTTTTATATTTTTTTTTTTTACTTTTTCTGTTTTTCTTACCACATTATTTATTTTGTTTGGCTATATTTGAATTTTTCATATTATTAATAATAATAATAATAATAATAATAATAACAACGATAACCTATTCCTGCCAGCTGTACGTATGTATGCGGAGGATGGGCCTAGAATCCCTTCTATTTTTTTTGTTTGGCTATATTTTATTATTAATTTTATATTTTTTATATTTTTTTTTTAACTTTTTCTGTTTTTCTTACCACCTTATATGTTTTGTTTGACTATATTTTTATTTTTGATATTGCTATTATTATTATTATTATTATTAATAATAATAAAATAAAATAAATATTAATCATAACAGCGATAACCTATTCCTGCCAGCTGTACATATGTATGCGGAGGATGGGCCTGGAATCCCTTCTATTTTTTTTTGTTTGGCTATACTTTATTATTACTTTTATATTTTTTATATTTTTTTTTTTTACTTTTTCTGTTTTTCTTACCACATTATTTATTTTGTTTGGCTATATTTGAATTTTTCATATTATTATTATTAATAATAATAATAATAATAATAACAACGATAACCTATTCCTGCCAGCTGTACGTATGTATGCGGAGGATGGACCTAGAATCCCTTCTATTTTTTTTGTTTGGCTATACTTTATTATTACTTTTATATTTTTTATATTTTTTTTTTAACTTTTTCTGTTTTTCTTACCACCTTATATGTTTTGTTTGGCTATATTTTTATTTTTGATATTGTTATTATTAATATTAATAATAATAATTAAATAAAATAAATAATAATCATAACAGCGATAACCTATTCCCGCCAGCTGTACGTATGTATGCGGAGGATGGGCCTGGAATCCCTTCTATTTTTTTTTTGTTTGGCTATACTTTATTATTACTTTTATATTTTTTATATATATTTTTTTTTTACTTTTTCTGTTTTTCTTACCACATTATTTATTTTGTTTGGCTATATTTGAATTTTTCATAGTATTAATAATAATAATAATAATAACAACGATAACCTATTCCCACCAGCTGTACGTATGTATGCAGAGGATGGACCTAGAATCCCTTCTATTTTTTTTGTTTGGCTATACTTTATTATTACTTTTATATTTTTTTTTTTTTACTTTTTCTGTTTTTCTTACCACCTTATATGTTTTGTTTGGCTATATTTTTATTTTTGATATTGTTATTATTATTATTATTATTATTATTATTAATAATAATAAAATAAAATAAATAATCATAACAACGATAACCTATTCCCGCCAGCTGTACGTATGTATGCGGAGGATGGGCCTGGAATCCCTTCTATTTTTTTTGTTTGGCTATACTTTATTATTACTTTTATATATTTTTTTTTAAACTTTTATGCAAATTAGACAAATAAAGGAGGGCTCAAGTTAGCTGCAGGTCAGGTCATGGGGATGCAGGAATTGAAAGTAGTCAGGAGAGTGTAAAGGGAAAAAACGTAAGGCTGGAGTTCAGCATTAGGAGGCTGGGTATAGAAAGAGGCTGGGCATGGAAAGAGGCTGGGCATGGAAAGAGGCTGGACATGGAAAGAGGCTGGACATGGAAAGAGGCTGGACATGGAAGGAGGCTGGACATGGAAGGAGGCTGGACATGGAAAGAGGCTGGACATGGAAAGAGGCTGGATATGGAAAGAGGCTGGATATGGAAAGAGGCTGGATATTGAAGGAGGCTGGAGATGGAAGGAGGCTGGAGATGGAAAGAGGCTGGAGATGGAAAGAGGCTGGAGATGGAAAGAGGCTGGACATGGAAAGAGGCTGGACAAGGAAAGAGGCTGGACCTGGAAAGAGGCTGGACATGGAAGGAGGCTGGACATGGAAAGAGGCTGGACATGGAAGGAGGCTGGACATGGAAAGAAGCTGGACATGGAAGGAGGCTGGACATGGAAGGAGGCTTGACATGGAAAGAGGCTGGACATGGAAAGAGGCTGGACAAGGAAAGAGGCTGGACATGGAAGGAGGCTGGACATGGAAAGAAGCTGGACATGGAAGGAGGCTGGACATGGAAAGAAGCTGGACATGGAAGGAGGCTGGACATGGAAGGAGGCTGGATATGGAAGGAGGCTGGACATGGAAGGAGGCTGGACATGGAAAGAGGCTGGACATGGAAAGAGGCTGGACAAGGAAAGAGGCTGGACCTGGAAAGAGGCTGGACATGGAAAGAGGCTGGACATGGAAGGAGGCTGGACATGGAAAGAGGCACTCTGGACATGGAAAGAGGCTGGATATGGAAGGAGGCTGGAAAAAACGTAAGGCTGGAGTTCAGCATTAGGAGGCTGGGTATAGAAAGAGGCTGGGCATGGAAAGAGGCTGGACATGGAAAGAGGCTGGACATGGAAGGAGGCTGGACATGGAAGGAGGCTGGACATGGAAGGAGGCTGGACATGGAAAGAGTTTGGACACGGAAAGAGGCTGGACACGGAAAGAGGCTGGACACGGAAGGAGGCCGGACATGGAAGGAGGCCGGACATGGAAGGAGGCCGGACATGGAAGGAGGCCGGACACGGAAGGAGGCCGGACACGGGTCATAACCCACTGCCAGGCAATGTATGCAGTTGGATGACAGCAGTCTTATGTTTTCTGAATAATGAAAACTATTTTTGACCCGAAGAGCTTACAATCTACAGACCTTTAGGAAGTGGCGCAGTCAGAATGGAATATCTGGTAGCATTGTCTGCCCCGAGGTGCCCTCCCCCACCACATCTCACCCGTCAGTGACACCATGTAAATATTTCATTTGCAGGAGGCCGGGTAACGCTGATTTCCTAATCCTCCTTCCAGGCTGAGCGAGGTGTGAAAGCAGACGGGTAACAAACTCAGCATCTGAGATTTGGAGAGGCGTGGGAAGGGCTTGGCGTCATTTCTGCATTTTAAGTAATCTGAGTCACCGAATGTGCGAAATAAATATGCCACAACGTCGCATTTGTCTTCCTATAATCAGCGTGGTCTCAGTTCTCAGGATAAGTACTCATTCAGCCCTGTACAGTTCTCACCGTCACTCCTTCAGGGCTCAGTCCTGACTTGGCCCATTGGTGCAGTTTTCAACTTTTTAAAATCTTTTTCAGTGCTGCTGATCTACTGCAGCCGCTTTGCAACCACTTCCTGCCCAATGAAGACTAAAGCAGCATTTCTCAGGGCGAGGTTTTCTGATGGTGACAACAGTGGGCCTTGCCTTAGGGGCGGACTGACAACTCATGGGGCCCCCTACTGACCTGGGGTATCTCATGGGGCCCCCTACTCACCCGGACCCTTGGGCAGTGCCCAAGTGCCTAAATGGTCAGTCCGACACAGGGGTGGACTGACAACTCATGGGGCCCCCGGGCAATAGGAGATCATGGGGCCCCTGTGTCTTTGCCCAAACTCAAAAGAGCCTATGAAAAAGGTACCAGGGGCATCTCATGGGGCCCCCTACTGACCCCGGGCCCTCGGGCAGTGCCCGAGTTTCCAAATGGTCCGACCGTCCCTGGGTGTAAGGAAGTGACATCTTGCTTACTACTATTCATGTGATCACTGATTGGCCAATCAGTGATCACATGATCGGGACCTCGTACAGGTGGTCCTGTACAGCGATCGGTGTTCCAGAGGACACAGCGGGCACCTGATCGCGGTGCCGTGCGCTCCCAGGGAGCGCGCACAGGCAGGGAATGCGGAGGCCACCCACACCTGCACTGCTCCCGTCTGGCCGATTATGTACATGTGAAGTGGTTAAAAGGTCTACTTGTGATCTCAGAAGATCTTGAGACAACACTGGCAAAATTGGGAGGCAGGGAGAGAGCGTTGTCACCCTGTAACAGGAAGTGCCTGAACAAGGAACTTCATGGCAGGATCACCAGCGATTACTTTATTGAAAGCTACAGATTTAAAAATGATTGCAAATGACATGTTGAATCTTATATGAGATCCGAGTGATTGGTTTTACCTTTGATTTAACCACTTGCATCCTGAGGTCATTTAAAAAACGTAATGGACTTCAAGTGGTTAAACCAGGGGTCCTCAAACTTTTTAAACGGGGCCAGTTCACTGTCCCTCAGACCGTTGGAGGGCCGGACTATAGTTTTAAAAAAAAAAACCTATGGTCATCTCCTGTACTGTGTCCGCATTTGTTCAGAGACTGCGGACATACAACAGCGGCGGGAATACTGGGCCGGCCGTTCTATAAGACGCACAGACATTTCCCCCCAAGTGTGTCTTATGGAGCGAAATAGTGTCCCATCATTGGTGTCAGTAGGAGGAATAGTGCCCCATCATTGGTGTCAGTGGGAGGAGTAGTGTCCCATCATTGGTGTCAATGGGAGGAATAGTGCCCCATCATTGGTGTCAGTAGGAGGAATAGTGCCCCATCATTGGTGTCAGTGGGAGGAATAGTGCCCCATCATTGGTGTCAGTGGGAGGAATAGTGCCCCATCATTGATATCAGTGGGAGGAATAGTGCCTCATCATTGCTGTCAGTGGGAGGAATAGTGCCCCATCATTGGTGTCAGTGGCAGGAATAGTGCCCCATCATTGGTGTCAGTGGAGGAATAGTGCCCCATCATTGGTGTCAGTGGGAGGAATAGTGCCCCATCATTGGTGTCAGTGGGAGGAATAGTGCCCCATCATTGGTATCAGTGGGAGGAATAGTGTCCCATCATTGGTATCAGTGGGAGGAATAGTGCCCCATCATTGGTGTCAGTGGCAGG
>NW_028318590.1:520000-532500 GCF_062004578.1 Staurois parvus | reverse complement strand
AATACAACCACACTAATGACAGGTCACCGATGTCACAAACTGTAGAATACTACCACACAAATGACAGGTCGCAAATTGTAGAATACTACCACACAAATGACGGGACACAAATTGTAGAATACAACCACACCAATGATGGGACACAAATTGTAGAATACAACCACACAAATGACAGGTCCCAAATTGTAGAATACAACCACACAAATGACAGGACAGGAATGTCACAAATTGTAGAATACTACCACACCAATGATGGGACACAAATTGTAGAATACAACCACACTAATGACAGGTCACCGATGTCACAAATTGTAGAATACTACCACACCAAAACAAACCAGCACCACAAGTCTACAACCATTGAAGACGTCAATCTTTTCCCGGACGCCTCCGGCAGATTTTCCACCATCTAGACCCGGAGAAGAATTTCCCGCACCTCAGGAAAAGTTTGAGCCCCTCAGGGAAGAAGGAGAAGTGCGGTGCAGGAGGCTCAGGGACTAGGCCCGAGGTTGGATTTCATCGCTCAGTAGAATCCCCGCAGTCTCCGGAACTCACATCCACGTCCCCCCAACCTCCTGGGAACTGCCGGGGCAACTTTTGTGGCCACCGGTGGGAAGTTGACGTTCCTCAGCCGACGGAACACCGAAGAGAACGGTTCAAGGAAAGTCAAAATTCGTACTCACCAGGAAGGAGGACGGGGAGGCTTTGCAGGCAATCCTTCGCCCCCCCCCAAAAGCGGAGGGGATCGGTGAAATCTTCGGGGGGAGGACGGCGTCCCGGGCCTTGCTACGTTTCTGGAGGTTCTTCAGCCGTGGAGAAGTTGGGTTGAGTTGGCCAGCATGTTCGGCGGCCAGGCTCTCGGCTCTCGGCCTCTTTTTTGGATGACTGATCTCTAAAACAATCCCTTGTTTGGCCGGATTGGAGCCTCCCCTGAGAGGGAGAGGGGGGGAAGGGACTGGGACGGCAGGAGGAACTCTGGGACGGGAGAGGAGCGCAGACTTTACTGCATCCAGGCTCAGCTTAGGAGATGAAAAAAAAAAAAAGGAGGAAAAAAAAAGTGAGGAGCCCCGCAGTCAGTCCCGGGATTCTGGTCCCTGTAATTGCAGACAAACCACATGAAGGGTCCAAGGTGGGAGAAGAGTTTTATAAGAGGAGGCCGAGCTGGTGCAGAGAAGACCCTCCCCCGGTGTTTGGTGGGCCTCATCCCCTCCCCCTATTCATGAGGGGTCTGTGCAGCTGCTCAGGGAAGGAGAAGAATCACATTCTCCCCACTGGGGGGGGGGGGGGTGAAGAGCCTGCCATCCACCAGGGTGACCACCAGGGGCCACAGGACAACTCTGCCAGGGCCACAACACCTTAGCAGCTTACAGGATACGGGAAGAATGGGAGGGCTGCTGGACCCCAGAATTCAGGGGCAAGGTAGAAATTTTTTTCTGGAATTTTTTTTTATATTAAGTCCCTGGAATTTTTGCATTTGCCCATGGAATTTTGTAATTTCGTCCCTGAAATGTTTTTTGTTTTTCCCCAGAATGTTTTTTTTATTTCATCCCTGGATTTTTTTTTTATTTATTCCCTGATTTTTGTTTTTATTTCATCATTGAATTTTTTTTATTTATTCCCTGATTTTTGTTTTTATTTCATCACTGATTTTTTTAATGTCATCCCTTTTTTTGTTTGTTCCAGGAATTATTTTTTATTTATTACCTGATTTTTGTTTTTATTTCATCCCTGAATTTTTTTATTTCATCCCTGAAATGTTTTTTGTTTTTCCCCGGAATGTTTTTTTATTTCATCCCTGAATTTTTTTATTTCATCCCTGAAATGTTTTTTGTTTTTCCCCGGAATTTTTTTTATTTCATCCCTGGATTTTTTTTTATTTATTCCCTGATTTTTGTTTTTATTTCATCCCTGAATATTTTTTTTATTTATTCCCTGATTTTTGTTTTTATTTCATCCCTGAATATTTTTTTTATTTATTCCCTGATTTTTATTTTTATTTCACCACTGATTTTTTTCATTTCATCCCTTTTTTGTTTGTTCCAGGACTTTTTTTAATTTATTACCTGATTTTTGTTTTTATTTCATCCCTGAATGTTTTAATTTCATCCCTGAAATGTTTTTTTTGTTTGTCCTCGGAATGTTCTTTTTAAATTCATTCTTGGATTTTTTTTTTTATTTATTCCCTGATTTTTTGTTTTTATTTCATCCCTGGATTTTTTTAATTTCATCCCTTTTTTGTTTGTTCCAGGACTTTTTTTTTTTTTTTTATTGTCTGATTTTTGTTTTTATTTCATCCCTGAATTTTTTTTATTTCATCCCTGAAATGTTTTTTTGTTTTTCCCCAGAATGTTTTTCTTTTATTTCATCCCTGGATTTTTTAATTTCATCCCTGATTTTTCTATTTCATCCCTGGAATGTTTTTCTATGTCATCCCTGATTTCTTTTATTTCTTCCCTAAATGTTTTTTAATTTCATCCCTGATTTTTTTTTTCCTTTCATCCCTGAATTTTCTCATTTCAATCCTGGAATTTTTTTTTATGTCATCCCTGATTTTTTATTTCATCCCTGAATTTTTTTATTTCATCCCTTTTTTTGTCTGTCCACGGAATTTCTTTTTATTAATGTATTCACTGATTTTTGTTTTTATTTCATCCCTGAATTTTTTAATTTCATCCCTGGGATTTTTTTCTATGTCATCCCTGATTTATTTTTTTATTCCCTAAATGTTTTTTAATTTCTTCCCTGATTTTTTTTATTTCGTTTCTGAATTTTCTAATTTCATCCCTGGAATTTGTTTTAATGTCATCCCTGATTTTTTATTTCATCCCTGATTTCTTCCCTAAATGTTTTTTTTAAACTGGATTTTTTTTTTCTTTTTAAATTTCATCCCTAATTTCATCCCTTTTTTTTTTGTTTGCCCCAGAATTGTTTTTATTTATTCCCTGATTTTAGTTTTTATTTCATCCCTGAATTTTATAATTTTTTCCCCGGAGTTTTTTCCTATGTCATCCCTGATTTATTTTTTTTATTTCTTCCCTAAATTTTTTTCATTTCATAACTGTTTTTTTTTCTTTTTAAATTTCATCCCTTTTTTTGTTTGTCCCCGGAATTTTTTTCTTTCATCCCTGAATTTTTTTTATGTCATCCCTGGATTTTTTTTTCTTTTTAAATGTCATCCCTAATTTTTTTCATTTCATCCCGGGATATTTTTTTGTGTCATCCCTGATTTTTTTTTTTTTATTTCTTCCCTGTTTTATTTTATGTCATCCTTTTTTTTATTTCATCCCTGGATTTTTTTTTATTTCATCCCTGATTATTTTTTATTTCATTCCTGATTTTTTTTATTTCATCCCTAATTTTTTTTTCATTTCATTTCTTTGTTTTTTTAATGTCATCCCTGATTTTTTATTTTATCCCTGAATTTTTTTTATGTCATCCCTGGATTTTTTTTTTCTTTTTAAATGTCATCCCCAATTTTTTTCATTTCATCTCTGGATATTTTTGCGTCATCCCTGATTTTTTTTTTATTTCATCCCTGTTTTATTTTATGTCATCCTTTTTTTTTATTTCATCCCTGGATTTTTTTTTATTTCATCCCTGATTATTTTTTATTTCATTCCTGATTTTTTTTTATTTCATCCCTAATTTTTTTTTTCATTTCATTTCTTTGTTTTTTTAATGTCATCCCTGATTTTTTATTTCATCCCTGAATTTTTTTTATTTCATCCCTGAATTTTTTTTACGTCATCCCTGGATTTTTTTTTTCCTTTTTAAATGTCATCCCTAATTTTTTTCATTTCATCCCTGGATATTTTTTGTGTCATCCCTGATTTTTTTTTTTTATTTCATCCCTGTTTTATTTTATGTCATCCTTTTTTTTATTTCATCCCTGGATTTTTTTTTTATTTCATCCCTGATTATTTTTTATTTCATTCCTGATTTTTTTTTATTTCATCCCTAATTTCATTTCTTTGTTTTTTTATGTCATCCCTGATTTTTTATTTCATCCCTGAATTTTTTTTTTCATCCCTGAATTTTTTTTACGTCATCCCTGGATTTTTTTTTCTTTTTAAATGTCATCCCTAATTTTTTTCATTTCATCCCTGGATATTTTTTGTGTCATCCCTGATTTTTTTTTTATTTCATCCCTGGATTTTTTTTTATTTCATCCCTGATTATTTTTTATTTTATTCCTGATTTTTTTTAAATTTTATCCCTAATTTCATTTCTTTGTTTTTTTTATGTCATCCCTGGATTTTTTTTTTTTGCTTTTTAAATGTCATCCCTAATTTTTTTCATTTCATCCCTGGATATTTTTTGTGTCATCCCTGATTTTTTTTATTTTGTCCCTGTTTTATTTTATGTCATCCTTTTTTTTTTTATTTCATCCCTGGATTTTGTTTATTTCATCCCTGAATATTTTTTATTTCATTCCTGTTTTTTTTTTATTTCATCCCTAATTTTTTTTTTCATTTCTTTGTTTTTTTATGTTGTCCCTGTTTTTTTTATGTAAAAATAAATATTACATTTTTGAAAATGTATAACATAATAAAATATTTAAAAAATAAATATAGAAAATGTATAAAATGTTTAAAAAATATAAAAAATAATGTACTGTAATACATATCCTAATTCTGGTGTGTTTCATTTGCTTTTCAATGGTAAACCAAATAAAAAAATTATTGAAATGAAAAAATACAAACAAATAAAAAAAGTATAAAATATTTTAAAAATTATATATATATATATATATATATATATATATATATATATATATATATATATATATATATATATATATACATATATATATATAATTTTTAAAATATTTTATGTATATATATATATATACATATTTAATATATAAATATTAAAATATTTTATGTATATATATATATATATATTATACATTTTAAAATGTTTATATTTATTTATTTTTAACTTTTTAAAAGTGCAAAAAATATATTAAAAAATAAATATACAAATTTAGAAAATTTCTGAAATGTTTGAAAAAATATATATAACAAAAGTTTCACATATTTAAAAAAATAAATATTAATATTTAAAAATGTATAAAATATCTTACAATTTTTACATATATATATATATATATATATATATATATATATATATATATTTTATACATTTTAAAATGTTTATATTTATTTATTTTTAACATTTTAAAAGTGCATAACATATATTAAAAAATAAATATACAAATTTAGAAAATGTTTGAAATAATATATATAACAAAAGTTTGAAATATTTAAAAAAATAAATATAAATATAAAAATTAAAGAATGTATAAAATATTTTACAAATATAAAAAATAATGTAATGTAATACATATCCCCATTCTGGTTTGTTTCATTTACATTCAGTAGTAAACCAAATAAAAAAATGATTGAAACAAAAAACTATAAAAAATAAATCTAAAAATGTATAAAATATTTAAAAAATAAATATATATAATTTAGTATATAAATATTTATACATTTTATTTATTTTTAACATTTTAAAATTGTATAAAATATTTTTAAAAAAATATAAAAATTTAGAAAATGTATAGAATGTTTGAAAAAAAATATAAAAACGTATAAAATATTTACAAAATAAATATAAAAATGTAAAAACTTATAAAATATTTACAAGATAAATATAAAAATGTAAAAACGTATAAAATATTTACAAAATAAATATAAAAATGTAAAAACTTATAAAATATTTACAAGATAAATATAAAAATGTAAAAACGTATAAAATATTTACAAAATAAATATAAAAATGTAAAAACTTATAAAATATTTACAAGATAAATATAAAAATGAAAAAAAAAATATTTTAAAAATATAAAAAATAATGTACTGTAATACAGATCCCCATTGTGGTATGCTTTTCAATGGTAAACCAAATAAAAATTTTTTTTAAAAAATATAAAAAAATTTAAAATAAAAATTAAAACAAATTATAAAATATTTAAAAAAAAGTATATAATTTTTCAAAGACAGTTTCTGCTCATAATAGGTCAGGACCGTTCATGTGACCACTGTGACAGCCAATCACAGTGGTCACGAGATTGGTCGATCCTTCCCGCCCCCTAATGTAAATACCCTCTTAAAGTGATGCCAGAGCTGAGAGGGAAGGGGTCAATGATATTTGGGATTTGGGTGCGTTCTGCTTGTGTTTATAGATCAATATTTAGGCTTCATTCACCCCTCCAGGTGGGTCCAAGCGTAGTCACGTTTCCACGTGTTTTGTGCGTTCCCGCATGTCACATGTAGGGCAGTCTATTTATTTCTATGAGCTCTCCTATGCAGTAGAAATGCGGATATAAAATCTGGGACCCCCTGGGACCCCCAGCATCTTGCACAGTACCGTCAGTACCGCAGTTTTCAAAATGGCACCACCTTTTTTTGCGCATTTCTCACGCATGGGCAGACCATTGAAATGAATGGGAAACACGCAACAAAGTGCGCCCAGTGACACCTGATGACACCTCCTGATGTGTTATGGATGCAGTGCTGTGGAGTCATTACTTATTACCAGGGACAATGGGGGGAGAAAGGGGGGACAATAAGGGGACAATGGGGGGACAACGGCTACCTTGGCGGGATTTCATCCTTTCAGTGTCTTGGACAAGGGGTGGGCAGGAGGGACAGCTGCCCCGGGCACTGGTATCATGTGAGGTGAAGGGGGGGATATTTGTGCTGAGAAGGGTAATTTGATGGAAGTAAGATTTGTTCTGAGGGGGGGAATTTGGGGGGAAGTGCTAGAAGGGGTGATTTGAAGAGATTTTTGCTGGAAGGGGGGGGGTTTACTGGGGGGATTGGGGGAGGGGATTTGTGCTGGAGGGGGAATCTGGGGAGTACCGAGGAAACATTTGTTCTAGAAGGGGTGATTTGAAGGAATTTGTGCTGGAAATGGGGGGGTTTGTACTGGGGGATTGGGGGAAGGTATTTGTGCTGGAGGGGGAATTTTTTTTTTGGGGGGGGGCAAGGGTAAGATTTGTTCTAGGAAGGGAAATTTGGGAGGATGTGCTAGGAGGGGTGATTTGAAGGGATTTGTGCTGGAAAAGGGGGGGGGATTTGTACTGGGGGATTGGGGGAGGGGATTTGTGCTGGAGGGGGAATCTGGGGAGTGATGAGGAAACATTTGTTCTAGAAGGGGTGATTTTAAGGGATTTTTGCTGGAAAAGGAAAGGGGGGGATTTGTACTGGGGGGGGATTGGGGGAAGGTATTTATGCTGGAGGGGAGATTTGTTTTGGGGGGTACAAGGGTAAGATTTGTTCTAGGAGGGGAAATTGGGGGGGAGGTGTTAGTTTAGGAGATTTGTGCTGGAAAAGGGTGATTTGTGCTGGAAAAGGGGGATTTGTACTGGGGGAAGGGGATTTGTGCTGGAGGGGGATTCTGGGGGAGGGTGAAGGGGACAAGATGTGTTCTAGGAGGGGAAATTTGGAGGGATTTGTGCTGGAAAAGGGGGGGGGGGTTGTACTGGGGGGATCGGGGGAGGGGATTTGTGCTGGAGGGGGAATCTGGGGAGTGACGAGGAAACATTTGTTCCAGAAGGGGGAATTTGAACGGATTTTTGCTGGAAAAGGAAAAGGGGGGATTTGTACTGGGGGGGGATTGGGGGAAGGTATTTGTGCTGGTGGGGGAATTGTTTTTTTTGGGGGGACAAGGGTAAGATTTGTTCTAGGAGGGGAAATTGGGGGGGGTTATTTGAGATTTGTGCTGGAGGGGGATTCTGGGGGAGGGTGAAGGGGACAAGATGTGTTCTAGGAGGGATGATTTGAAGGAATTTGTGCTGGAAAAGGGGGGGGGGTTTGTACTGGGGGGATTGGGGGAAGGTATTTGTGCTTGAGGGGGAATTTTTTTTTTGGGGGGGGGGACAAGGGTAAGATTTGTTCTAGGAGGGGAAATTTGGGAGGATGTGCTAGGAGGGGTGATTTGAAGGGATTTGTGCTGTAAAAGGGGGGGATTTGTACTGGGGGGATTGGGGGAGGGGATTTGTGCTGGAGGGGGATTCTGGGGGAGGCTGAAGGGGACAAGATGTGTTCTAGGAGGGGAAATTTGGAGGGATTTGTGCTGGAAAAGGGGGGGGGTTGTACTGGGGGATTGGGGGAGGGGATTTGTGCTGGAGGGGGAATCTGGGGAGTGACGAGGAAACATTTGTTCTTGGAGGGGGAATTTGAAGGGATTTTTGCTGGAAAAGGAAAAGGGGGGATTTGTACTGGGGGAAGGTGTTTGTGCTGGAGGGGGAATTGTTTTTTTTGGGGGGGACAAGGGTAAGATTTGTTCTAGGTGGGGAAATTGGGGGGTGTTATTTGAGGAGATTTGCGCTGGAGGGGGATTCTGGGGGAGGGTGAAGGGGACAAGATGTGTTCTAGGAGGGGAATTTTGGGGGGGTGCTAGGAGGGGTGATTTGAAGGGATTTGTGCTGGAAAAAGGAGAAGGGGGGAATTTGACGCAGCGTCATTCAGCTTTGGTGCGCAAAAAAAGCACGAGTGCTCAGCTGCACCGCCTGGTGTGCATGGGGTGTGAATGGGGCCCTATGGATGGAGAGATGTGGAGTTCCTCACCAGGGACATGGAGGAGACGATGACCACCTTTGGGGGATTTCGCCCTTCCAGTGACTTGGAGGTCTTTGAGTTTCATGGGTGGCCATGTTTTAGGGACTTCTCCATTGATTACCATTCATTTGTGGTGGGGGGGGGGGGGTGTTGGTTTATTTATTTAGTAGCCTAGGTCATCGCCTGATCATTCTGAACACAAATGTTGCAAATTGGCAATAAAGAACCTCTAAATGAAATGAAAACACGGAGGAGGCCCTGTGAGTTCTGGCACCTCGGGTTTTATTGGTGTGATCATTGGTGGCCCAGGTGACGGGTAAACAAGTGAATGGCGGGGAGATGGATGGTTTTATGGCTTTGTAGAGTTTACCGATTTGCTGGGTAAACTTTCATCACAGATTAGATGTTATCCAAGACAAACACAGGCAACCGACTCCGCTAACCCTTAAAGGGGAAATACACCGAGAATACCTTTCTCTGGACCAACCAGGAAAATTCGATTCTGATGGTTAGAAGTTGTCTGTAGAAGTGGCTTTGTCACGCAGAACTGATCCCAAAATTTGGTTGGCTATCGATTCAGACCGAATTCCACGAAATTCAACGTCCCAGTCCGAATCTGAACTTCAGCGATGCTTTGGCCAGTTCAGATTCTCAGTAGGCTTCTGGGAGGAAGGGGCCGAAGGTTCTCCAAAGGCCTTTTTTGGGAGGAAGGGACCGAAGGTTCTAAAAAGGCCTTTTTTGGGAGGAAGGGACCGAAGCTTCTCCAAAGGCCTTTTCTCGGAGGAAGGGACCGAAGGTTCTCCAAAGGCCTTTTTTGGGAGGAAGGGACTGAAGGTTCTCCAAAGTCCTTTTTTGGGAGGAAGGACCGAATGTTCTAAAAAGGCCTTTTCTGGGAGGAAGGGACCGAAGGCTCTCCAAAGGAATTTTCTGGGAGGAAGGGACCAAAGGTTCTCCAAAGGCCTTTTCTGGGAGGAAGGGACCGAAGGTTCTCCAAAGGCCTTTTCTGGGAGGAAGGGACCGAAGGTTCTCCAAAGACCTTTTTTGGGAGGAAGGGACCGAAGGTTCTCCAAAGGCCTTTTCTGGGAGGAAGGGACCGAAGGTTCTCCAAAGACCTTTTTTGGGAGGAAGGGACCGAAGGTTCTCCAAAGGCCTTTTCTGGGAGGAAGGGACCGAATGCTCTAAAAAGACCTTTTCTGGGAGGAAGGGACCGAAGGTTCTCCAAAGGCCTTTTCTGGGAGGAAGGGACCGAAGGTTCTCCAAAGGCCTTTTCTGGGAGGAAGGGACCGAATGCTCTAAAAAGACCTTTTCTGGGAGGAAGGGACCGAAGGCTCTCCAAAGGAATTTTCTGGGAGGAAGGGACCAAAGGTTCTCCAAAGACCTTTTCTGGGAGGAAGGACCGAATGTTCTAAAAAGGCCTTTTCTGGGAGGAAGGGACCGAAGGCTCTCCAAAGGAATTTTCTGGGAGGAAGGGACTGAAGGTTCTCCAAAGACCTTTTTTGGGAGGAAGGGACCGAAGGTTCTCCAAAGGCCTTTTCTGGGAGGAAGGGACCGAAGGTTCTCCAAAGGCCTTTTCTGGGAGGAAGGGACCGAAGGTTCTCCAAAGACCTTTTTTGGGAGGAAGGGACCGAAGGTTCTCCAAAGGCCTTTTCTGGGAGGAAGGGACCGAAGGTTCTCCAAAGACCTTATTTGGGAGGAAGGGACCGAAGGTTCTCCAAAGGCCTTTTCTGGGAGGAAGGGACCGAAGGATCTCCAAAGGCCTTTTCTCCTGCTTGTTCCTCTAGGCCCCATGCACACCGGGCGTTTGCCTGGCTCTCTAAAACGCCATCCTTCCTAGCAGACTCGTTTTGGCCGAAAACCCCCCGTAAAAGTGCGTAATTGCGTCTAGATGCGTTTAGCTGCGTCAAACACACGAGTGTTCATTCGTTTCATTGGCCAGAAGAACCACTTGGCCTTTGGCAGGTTTTACCCCCTTCACGACCGGGGCATTTTTTTTTTGCTATTCAGCACTGCGCTACTTTAACTGGCAATTACGCGGTCAAGCAACATTGTACAGAAATGACATTTTTAACCGACTCCCGCCCGCCATATAAGGAAATGACGGGCGCAAGGCGGTTCTCTCGTTCTGGGAGGACTTCATATGACATCCTCCCACTCTAACTGCGCATGCGTGGCGATCGGCGGTGCGCTGTGTCCCTGGAACACAGAGGATCACCGATCAGCGGAAAGAGCCGATGACGTCGGCTCTGTCATGTGGTCAGCTGTGTCCAATCACAGTTGATTGCATGTAATGGCGAAATGCCGGTTATCGGCATTTCTCTCCTCATGAGCCGTCACGCTGACAGAGGAGAGGAGAGGAGAGCCGGGAATCGGCATTCCTCAGAGGGGACATCTACACTGATCATCAGGGCACTGATGATCAGTGTAGCCCCATCAGTGCCACTAGACAGTGTCCATCAGTGTGACCTGTCAGTGTCCATCAGTGTGACCTGTCAGTGTCCATCAGTGTGACCTGTCAGTGTCCATCAGAGCCACCTGTCATTGCCCATTAATGCCACCTGTCAGTGCCCATCAATGCCACCTGTCAGTGCCCATCAATGCCACCTGTCAGTGTCCATCAGTGCCACCTGTCAGTGGCCATCAATGCCACCTGTCAGTGTCCATCAGTGCCACCTGTCAGTGGCCATCAATGCCACCTGTCAGTGTCCATCAGTGCCACCTGTCAGTGTCCATCAGTGCCACCTGCCATCAGTGATGCCTGTCAATGCCCATCAGTGCCACCTACCAGTGTCTCCTCATCAGTGTCCATGAGTGCCACCTGTCAGTGGCCATCAATGCCACCTGTCAGTGTCCATCAGTGCCACCTGTCAGTGCACATCAATGCCACATGCCATCAGTGATGCCTGTCAATGCCCATCAGTGCCACCTACCAGTGTCTCCTCATCAGTGTCCATCAGTGCAGCCTATCAGTGCCCATCACTGCAGCCTCATTAGCGCACATCAGTGAAGCAGAAAAATTACTCATTTACAAAATTTTATAACAGAAACTAAGAAAAAAACTTTTAAAAAAAATGTTCAGTTGGTTTCGATTTGTTTATCAAAAAATAAAAACTCCCGAGGTGATTAAGTAAAAAATAAAATAAAAGAAATAATAAAATAAATAAAAATAAATAAATAAAAGAAATAATAAAATAAAAAAAACCCTGAGGTGATTAAGTAAAAATAAAATAACAAATAAAATAAATAAATAAATAAATAAAAATAAATAATAAAATAAAATAAAAAAAATTCTGAGGTGATTAAATACCACCAAAAGAAAACTCTATCTGCCGCAAAAAAATCATAAAAAAATTAATTTCTACCCCCTTCCTGCCCAGGCCAATTTTCAGCTTTCAGCACTGTTGCACTTTGATTGACAATTGCACGATCATGCAACACTGTACCCATATGAAATTTTAATCATTTTTTTTCACACAAATAGAGCTCTCTTTTGGTGGTTTGTACTCCCCGCTGGGGGTTTTATTTTTTGCCCTATAACCAAAAAAAGAGCAAAAAATTTAAATTAAAAAAAAGTTTCTTTGTTTCTATTATAACATTTTGCAAACAGGTAATTTTTCTCCTTCACTGATGTGCGTTGATGAGGCTGCACTGATAGGCACTAATAGAAGGCACTGATAGGTGGCATTGATGATGCTGCACTGATAGGCAGCACAGATGGGCAGCACTGATGGGTAGCACTGCTGGGCACTGATGGGCAACACTGACTGGCACTGATGAGCGGCACTGATGGGTGGCACTGATGGGCAGCAATTAAGGGCACTGCTGGGTGGCACTGCAGGGCACAGATGGGTGGCAGTGATGGGCACTGATGATCGGTGCCGATCCCTTCACTGACAATTGCCAGTTCTCGGCAGTACTTTCCAGATAAACAAA
>NW_028318590.1:422500-515000 GCF_062004578.1 Staurois parvus | reverse complement strand
GATTTCGTTTTCGGACGATTTTCGACCCATCTATGGCCGGCATAAGCCACTGTGCCGCCCCTTTCTAAGTATATGCACACTATATAAAACAACTAACAGAGCAAGATGTCACCCAAAGGATGCAGTCGCATTTTACCGCCCCCCCATTACCTGGGGAATTCCATCTTGGGATCTGTCAGAATGTGGATCCATCCTCCTCCACTCACGGCAACTGTCACGGGGCCACTGCAAGCCACAGATACAGTCTGTCCGGGACACGGATTTTGTCTCTAATATTGGTGCCGGTGGAATCTTATTTTTGCAAATAAAAATAAATTTAGCAGTTTCATGTTTTGTTGATTTAATATTTTCTACGGTTTGTAAACGTTTTTATTTATTTTTTCTTTGTTTCTATTATAAAAGTTTGCAACCAGGTAATTTTTCTCCTTCACTGATGTGTGTTGATGAGGCTGCACTGATAGGCAGCACTGATAGGCACTGATAGGAGGCACTGATAGGCAGCACTGATGGGCACTGATAGGCAGCACTGATGGGCACTGATAGGAGGCACTGATGGGCACTGATAGGCAGCACTGATGGGCACTGATAGGAGGCACTGATAGGCACTGATAGGAGGCACTGATAGGCAGCACTGATGGGCACTGATAGGAGGCACTGATGGGCACTGATAGGAGGCACTGATAGGAGACACTGATGGGCACTGATAGGCAGCAATGATGGGCACTGATAGGCAGCACTGATAAGCAGCACTGATGGGCACTGATAGGCAGCACTGATGGGCACTGATAGGAGGCACTGATGGGCACTGATAGGCGGCATTGATAGGCGGCACTGATGAACTGGTACTGATGATGCTGCACTGATAGGCAGCACTGATGGGTATCACTGATGGGCAGCACTGATGGGCGCTGATAAGCAGCACTGATGGGCACTGATAGGAGGCACTGATGGGCATTGATAGGCAGCATTGATAGGCGGCATTGATAGGCGGCACTGATGAACTGGTACTGATGCTGCTGCACTGATAGGCAGCACTGATGAGTATCACTGATGGGCAACACTGATGGGCACTGATGGGTGGCACTGATGGGCAGCACTGATGGGTGGCGCTGATCGGCACTGCTCGGTGGCTCTGCAGGGCACAGGTGGGTGGCACTGATGGGCACTGATCATCAGTGCCCTGATGATCGGTGCTGATCCCTTTGCTGACAATTCCCAAAAGGCAGCACTGATGGACACTGATAGGCGGCACTGATGGGCACTGATAAGCAGCACTGATGGGCACTGATAGGAGGCACTGATGGGCACTGATAGAAGGAACTGATGGACACTGATAGGAGGCACTGATGAGTAGCACTGCTGGGCACTGATGTACAACACTGCTGGGTGGCACTGATGGGCACAGGTGGGTGGCACTGATGCCCATTGATCATCAGTGCCCTGATGATCAGTGCCGATCCCTTCGCTGACAATTGCCAATTCTCACCAGTACTTTCCCGAAAGTGCAGCCGATAACCGGCAACTGTATTTACCCGGTGAGCTGCTGCGTCATTGGAGCGATTTGTGCATGCGCACGTTCTTTATACTCGCCGCGTTCGTCAGACGTCGTTGAAGCGGTATTAAACCCAAAAGCAAACATTTATTACACAGCGGGCTTTCCAGTTCTTAGATGTGGCGGCTGCATTCGTTTTCTTTTTTTTAGTCTTTCTTTCCTTTATTTTCCCCTGCTGATCTGGCCAGTTTTTCAACAGAACCAGCTGTCCTGCAGATGTAGCAATTAAAGGGTTGAGACAAACAGGTGACCACTGGCATGGCTGCGTGCAACAATCAACTTTTATTTTATGTATGTAAAACCTTTAACCCAAAAGAATATAAGAAACCGGCCATACACGGGTCGAAATTCAACCGATTTTTCGTCCGAAAATCGGACCTAAGAATAATCGGACGATTTTCGCTCTGTTAGTGGGGTCAATGGCACCGGACGATTTTCCTGGTTCCTCCCCTTTTCGGTGATCGGGCATGTTGAAAAATTTGTGAAAAATGACCGATTTTCAACTCAATGATGGTCAAATCGTTTTTCGTAAAGAATATGCGCGCGAGCCGTGACCTGGAAGGAACAGAAGTTTCGCCTGTTATATGGGGGAAACTTTATGACTCGCTCGGCCGATTTTCTAAATCATTGATGGAGCCATCGCCATTTTTCGGATGAAAAATCGTTCAGAATTCAACCCATATATGGCCTGCATTAGTCTTTTGTTTTTCAACAGAACAAGCTTTTCTGCCAATGTAGCAGTTAGAGGGATGGGACAAACCATTTACCACCGACAGGGGGACTTGCAGTGATCAGCTTTTATTTATTCATGTAAAACCTTTATCCCAAAAGAAAAAAAAAACAGTTTGCTGTGACGGATTATAAAACTGTAAGCTGGAAATTGGCTTCAATTTGTTAGTGCGTCTAAATCTGCTAGTACATCTAACACCCACCCGCTCCCCAGACTGACAATACTGTTGTCCAAAGGTGCTCCCTGTGCTCCTTCCTCAAGGGTGGAGGCGCTCTAATACAGGAGGTGTGTTACTGGCCAGATCATCAGGTGAAAAAAGAAAAGTAATGCAGACACCGCATATAAAGATCGGAAAGCACCCCCCTCTTTTACAGGAAATGCCATGAATCTAATCCCCCCCATCCCCTCTGTACTGCAGTGCTGTACAGAGAACACTGAGCCGGTCCCATCAGTCTCTGTACAGAGGAGCTTACACTCTAATGTCCCCTCCCCCACAGTCACATCAGTCTCTGCACCAGAGGAGCTTACACTCTAATGTCCCCTCCCCCCACAGTCACATTATTCTCTGTACCAGAGGAGCTTACACTCTAATGTCCCCTCCCCCCACAATCACATCAGTCTCTGCACCAGAGGAGCTTACAATCTAATGTCCCCTCCCCCACAGTCACATCAGTCTCTGTACCACAGGAGCTTACACTCTAATGTCCCCTCCCCCACAGTCACATCGGTCTCTGTACCAGAGGAGCTTACACTCTAATGTCCCCTCCCCCACAGTCTCATCAGTCTCTGTACAGAGAAGCTTACAATCTAATGTCCCCTCCCCCCACAGTCACATCAGTCTCTGTACCAGAGGAGCTTACACTCTAATGTCCCCTCCCCCACAGTCACACCAGTCTCTGTACCAGAGGAGCTAACACTCTAATGTCCCCTCCCCCACAGTCACATCAGTCTCTGTACTAGAGGAGCTTACACTCTAATGTCCCCTCCCCCACAGTCTCATCAGTCTCTGTACAGAGAAGCTTACACTCTAATGTCCCCTCCCCCACAGTCACATCAGTCTCTGTACAGAGGAGCTTACACTCTAATGTCCCCTCCCCCACAGTCCCATCAGTCTCTGTACAGAGAAGCTTACACTCTAATGTCCCCTCCCCCGCAGTCACATCAGTCTCTGTACCAGAGGAGCTTACACTCTAATGTCCCCTCCCCCCACAGTCACATCAGTCTCTGTACCAGAGGAGCTTACACTCTAATGTCCCCCCCCCCCCCACAGTCCCATCAGTCTCTGTACAGAGAAGCTTACACTCTAATGTCCCCTCCCCCACAGTCACATCAGTCTCTGTACCGGAGGAGCTGACACTCTAATGTCCCTTCCACAGTCACATCAGTCTCTGTACCAGAGGAGCTTACACTCTAATGTCCCCTCCCCCACAGTCACATCAGTCTCTGTACCAGAGGAGCTGACACTCTAATGTCCCTTCCACAGTCACATCAGTCTCTGTACCAGAGGAGCTTACACTCTAATGTCCCCTCCCCCCACAGTCACATCAGTCTCTGTACCAGAGGAGCTTACACTCTAATGTCCCCTCCCCCCAGTCACATCAGTGTCTGCACCAGAGGAGCTTACACTCTAATGTCCCCTCCCCCGCAGTCACATCAGTCTCTGTACCAGAGGAGCTGACACTCGAATGTCCCCTCCCCCACTGTCCCATCAGTCTCTGTATCAGAGGAGCTTACACTCTAATGCCCCTCCCCCCACAGTCACATGCTATTATTATTATACATTTCTATAGCTCTGACATATACCGCCGCGTTGTACAGAGGACACTGAGCCGGTCACTGTGAGGTTCCGCCATGCCTGACTCTCCAGCCCCCCCTCGCCGCCCCCCCCGGAAGCCCCATTAATCCAGCTCAGTCATTGGGAGAAATGGGATTTTTCAGTCAGGTGAGACGTTGAGTTGATTGTGAAGAAACACATGACTCCATGGAAGAAGAATGTCCATTTCGGAGCTGCTCATTGGCTATAACAACAGCACTCCTGCAGCTGGCCGATGTCTCCTTGAAGCTGCAGTGCATGCTCAGTGAGTGTGGAATCCTTCTTCCCGTTCTGTGTGACATGTAATTCCATGTTTGATGTTCCATGTTGTCAGGATGCTACAACGTATGATACAGTCAGGCACATGGAACCATTGCACTTTGCAGAGAGATAAACGCTATTGGACGTGAAACGCGTCTTTACGTTCTATAGGGAAGGCTGCTACTACTACTTTCAGACAGCGCAGTCTGCATATTTGCTGAATGACTGCAGAGATGGGACCAGTTACAGTTCCTCAACCAAGAAGCAACTCAATAAAAGCAGCCGGTGAGATTTTCAGCATTGCTTATGCAATATCAGGTCATTCCTCACCTTTAGGCTGACTATACTGTACAGCGCTGCGGTATATGTCAGAGCTATATAAATGTATAATAATAGTGTGCGACGGGGGGGGACATTAGAGTGTAAGCTCCTCTGGTGCAGAGACTGCAGAGGACACCTGTCTTAAATTTTTGCACAGTAGTGTAAAATATTAAAATATACATAATAGTATCCTATGTGTTCAATAATCCAGGAAATTGTGGACTCCTGGCCATAACACATATAGGATTGTTGGACATCCCATCGCAAGTGGGCAACCATGGGCATCAGGGTGGCATTGACGCTCTAGCTGTGAAACCCCCCCCCCCCCCCCACACACACACTCCTACTGGAAGGCATTCCACAAGATTTTGTAGTGTGTCTGTGGGAATTTGTGCCCATTTGTGAGGTCAGGTTGGATGAGGAGACCTGACCTTCAATTGGCATACTAATTCATCCAAAAGGCGTTCAGTATGATTGCGGTCTGTGATCTGGGCAGACCACTCAGGTTCCTCCACCCCAAACTCATCAAACTACAGTATGTCTTTATGGATGGAAATTTGTTGGGTTGAGGACAAGTCTCTGGTGTGGAAGAACCCAAGTGGCCTTCACAGAGACTTGACTTCAGCCCTACTGATCAGTGTCCATAAAGACATGGTTTGATGACTTTGGTGTGGAGGAACCCAAGTGGCATGCACAAAGTCATCAAACCATGTCTTTATGGACACTGATCAGTAGGGCTGAGGTCAAGTCTCTGTGCAGGCTACATGGGTTCCTCCACACCAAACTCATCAAACCATGTTTTTATGGATGGTGATCAGTAGAGCTAAGGTCAAGTCTATGTGCAGGCCTCTGCAGGTCCTCTGCATCAAACTCATCAAACCATGTCATTGTTGATGGTAATCAGTAGGGCTGAGGTCAAGTTTCGGTGAAGACCACTTGGGTTCCTCCACACCAAACTCATCAAACCATGTCATTGTTGATGGTAATCAGTAGGGCTGAGGTCAAGTCTATGTGCAGACCTCTGCAGGTCCTCCGCATCAAACTCATCAAACCATGTCATTGTTGATGGTAATCAGTAGGGCTGAGGTCAAGTTTCGGTGAAGACCACTTGGGTTCCTCCACACCAAACTCATCAAACCATGTTTTTATGGATGGTGATCAGTAGAGCTGAGGTCAAGTCTATGTGCAGACCTCTGCAGGTCCTTCACATCAAACTCATCAAACCATGTCATTTTGGATGGTAATCAGTAGGGCTCAGGGGCGGACTGACAAATCATGGGGCCCCCGGGCAATAGGGGATCATTGGGCCCCTGTGTCCTTGCCCAAACTCAAAAAGCCTATGAAAAAGGTACCAGGGGCATCTCATGGGGCCCCCTACTGACCCCGGGCCCTCAGGCAGTGCCCAAGTTTCCAAATGGTCAGTCTGCCCCTGGTAGGGCTGAGGTCAAGTTTCGGTGAAGGCCACTTGGGTTCCTCCACACCAAACTCATCAAACCATGTTTTTATGGATGGTGATCAGTAGAGCTGAGGTCAAGTCTATGTGCAGGCCCATGAAGGTCCTTCAGATCAAATTCATCAAACCATGTCATTGTGGATGGTAATCCGTAGGGCTGAGGTCAAGTTTCAGGGAAGGCCACTTGGGTTCCTCCACACCAAACTCATCAAACCATGTTTTTTATGGATGGTGATCAGTAGAACTGAGGTCAAGGTCTATGTGCAGGCCCCTCAAGGTCTAGTCCTCCATATCAAACTCATGAAACAATGTCTTTATGGATGCTGATCAATAGAGCTGAGGTCAGGTTTCTGGACAGGCCATTTAGGTTCCTCCACACCAAACTCGTCCATTTCTTTATGGAGCTGGCTTAGTACACAGGGGCACAGTCAAAGGAGTCACCCCCAAAACTGTTACCATAGTTTGGAAGAACACAATGGTCTAAAATGACTTTGTATGAGGTAGTATTAACGGTACTCTCAAACATTTAGCCATATTATATAAATAAATAAAACAACCATTTGTTTTGCCCATTGGAGAAGACACTGGGGAAGTTTAGTTCGGGAACAAGCCTTGAAGGGATTGTCTCATGTTTTTCTGATCTCGTTGCACAACTTTTACCCTGCCGATGTAAATTTCCTCATCCAACCCGTCATTTTTCAGAAGAAGAACACAAGACCCACAAAGAACGTTGGCGAGACGTTGTAACAGAACTGCAGAAGAAGATCACTGTCCAGTCTGGGGCCCGAAGACTGAGGTCCATAAAAGGACACATCCAGAGAAAAGATAGTGCTGTGCTCCATCCTAAAAATTCATCTCTGCAGCGTTCCGGCCAAATTTTTATCACAAGCCGGAGCCTCTGCCTATACAGAAGGACGCTGGGCGGAGGAATGTCTTATCGTTATGTAATAACCAAACAAAGACAGATAATCTCATCAGTTATTTCTGAAGAGCGCGTGCAGCACACGCGAGGGACCACAGAATAATATTTGGGGGAATCTCCACTTTGAACTCTGTTTGGAAGTTACATAGCTGTGTATTTTTGCACTTCCCCAAATCACAAGGAAAATAAATAGAAAAACCGCCATTGTTTAAAGTATTCATTCTACGTAGCGGTCTCACCGCTAGAACAAGGTCCCTTAGAAGGTGAAACGGCCAAAAGTGTGCCCCCCTACCCTACCCCAAGAGCTGTGAACTACATAGGTCGCCAGTCCTGTCTTTATAGCACCCCCTCCTGCTGAAGTGCCCAAGGTGGGCCGCCTCTTCTGCCTACCCCTCAGCCTGGCCCCAAGTCTGGTGACTCTGATCTTCGCGTCGCGGGATGAGCTCCAAGTCCCGTTATTTAAAGCGGTAGTAGATGGACTACTTCTATATAGGTCATGGTTGCTCAGGAAGCTATCCTGTGGAGGACCTTCAGGGGCCTTCACATGGACTTGACCTCAGCTCTACTGATCACCATCCATAGCCTTCATTTACTGCCCGGGAATCCCCAACCATGGAAACCAAGGGCCGGGGTTAGACTGACATTAATGACCAAATAGGCTACATGGCCATCTATCGGCAATGACTTTGACCAAATTTGGCCATGGGCACATTAGGTCAATGAGGTCAACCAAGAAACTCCACCCCTTTGGTTACTTCCCTTCAGTGAGGGAAATATAGGGATACACAGGGGCAGACTGACCATTCAAGCACTCGGCACTGCCCGAGGGCCTGGGGTCAGTAGGGGGCCCCATGAAGTGCCCCTGGTACCTTTTATAGGCTTTTTGGGTGTGCTTTGAGTGTGGGCAAGGACACAGGGGCCCCATGATCCCCTATTGCCCAGGGGCCCCATGAGTTGTCAGTCCGCCCCTGGGGATACCCCTACTGATCCACAGAGGGATAGGGGTGGAATCTGGGGCCCTGTTACACATAAAGGAGGCTTCCAGATTCTGATATGCCCCCCATCAGTGGACCCCCATAACCACCGAGCCAGGGTTATGTGCAAGAGGTCCTTGTCCTCATCAACATAGAGGCAAGTACACATGTGCAGGACTATTCCTTTATTTTCTATTCTATTCAGTTTTACTCTATTCTCATTTAGTGTATTCCTTTATTTTCTATTCTATTCTATTCTTTTATTTTCTATTCTATTCTTTTTGAAATCCAAATTTTGGAAGACAGCTATATTCTAACACTAATACACACAGTCTTTGAAGGAAATCAGAAATATTCAGCATTTTATTTTCGAATTCGATTCAAATTCGAATCACAGCCACAATTTTGTTTCTTTTTTTGGATTCCTTTAAATTCATTACTCTTGTAATTCAGAAATTCTGAGACCTCCGAATAACAAAAAATTAGTCCTAATTTTGATTCGAACAAAACGAACCGCACATGTCCAGTGGCACGGTGGGTCTCTAGCTTCCCAGGTGACCTCATCGATCGAATATTCCCACCGCAATATTTGGTCCAAAGGGGAACTTTAGCAGTCTGGGAGAGGTCATCGCATGACACCATGAAATCAGATGCGTCTGTTACATAGTGGGCCATTTTATTGGGTTTTATTTTGGGGGGGGTTGTCAAAAACTGTGTGTGTTTATTTACTTTTCACTTTTTTTGTGAATAAGTAGAGGTATTATAGGGGTACCCCTACTCATTCATATAGGGTATGGGCAGTTTTTGGAACCCCCCCTTACTCCAAATTCTAATAAGCCCCCCACCAGCAGACCCCCACAACCACCAGGCCAGGATTGTGTCCTCATCAACATGGATACACGGTGCTTTCTCGGGGTCCCTAGTGATGACATCACATGATCTAACCCCAGGTTCACACCTAAGCATTTTCCGCAGCGTTTTTCAGAAAAGCACTACAGTCCTTTTAACATGATTTCCTATGGGACAGGTTCACATCTCCACGTTTTCACCCCAGTGCGTTTTTTTGGAAGGGGTCAGGGAATTTTTTTTAATGCAAAATGTTGCGTTTTTGGTTCTATAGACTTCAATGAAAATGCTGCAGAAATGCATGTAGGGCATTTTTGATGCGTTTTGCACTTTAACCACCTCCCATCCGGCTGTTGTACATAAACGGCCGGACGGTGGCAGTGCAGGGTCAGGTGGGTGTTTATAAATGGCTTCCCCGCCCCCTGCTTGTGCGCACTCCCTGGGAGCGAGCAGCACCGCGATCCGGTGCCCGCTATGTCCTCCGGACACAGTGGAACAACGATCGTCGTACGGGACTTCTGTGCGAGGTCCCGATCATGTGATCACTGATTGGCCAATCAGTGATCACATACAGAGTAGTAAGCAAGATGCCACTTCTGACATCATTGCTTACTACGTGTGAAATCTGTGAATGATCACAGAGATCATGTGGTACAGGGCTATTCACAACAGCCTTGTACCATGTGACAAGCTGTGACCAATCACAGCTCTCACAGTATTTCTCAATGACTGCAAGAATGCAGCCAGAGAGAAGGAGAAATGATTGCTTTTACAGCCTTTATGGGTGTAACAGCAATCAGTGTAAAAAAAAAACTCTTCATCACCCCCCACAAGTAGTACAGTGTCACCATGGTGACAATGTACTGCTAGGGTGACCGTATGTAAAAAAAAAAAAAAAAATCTTTATTATTAATAATAATAATAATAATAATATAAAAACATAAAATAAAAATGTAAAAAAAATGTTTAAAAATTATAATTTTTGGTTATAAACTAATTTGGGTTATTTTTTTTTACTAAAAAGATAACGGAATACATTTTGGCCAAGATTTATGATGAAATATTATTTATTTGCAAAATTTTATAAGAAAAACACTTTTTTTCAAAATTTTTGGACATTTTTATTTACATAGCAAAAAAAATAAAAATCCCAGCGGTGAATAAATACCACCAAAATAAAGCTTTATCTGTCTCAAAAAAATGCTAAAAAAGTCATATGGGTACAGTGTTGCATGACCGAGCAATTGTCATTCAAAGTGTGACAGCGCTGAAAGCTGAAAATTGGCCTGGACAGGAAGGGGGTAAAAGTGTCCGGACTGGAAGGGGGGGAAAGTGTCCGGACTGGAAGGGGGGGAAAGTGTCCGGACTGGAAGGGGGGGAAAGTGTCCGGACTGGAAGGGGGGGAAAGTGTCCGGACTGGAAGGGGGTGAAAGTGTCCGGACTGGAAGGGGGGGAAAGTGTCCGGACTGGAAGGGGGGGAAAGTGTCCGGACTGGAAGGGGGTGAAAGTGTCCGGACTGGAAGGGGGAGAAAGTGTCCGGACTGGAAGGGGGGGAAAGTGTCCGGACTGGAAGGGGGGGAAAGTGTCCGGACTGGAAGGGGGGGAAAGTGTCCGGACTGGAAGGGGGTGAAAGTGTCCGGACTGGAAGGGGGGGAAAGTGTCCGGACTGGAAGGGGGGGAAAGTGTCCAGACTGGAAGGGGTAAAAGTGTCCGAACTGGAAGGGGGTGAAAGTGTCCGGACTGGAAGGGGGTGAAAGTGTCCAGACTGGAAGGGGGGGAAAGTGTACCAATAAATAAATAATTTGCGCTAGTAAATGTGTATAAATATATAAATATATATAAAGAAATCATCAAATCATAAGTCCAGAAAAAAATATATATATGCCAATACCACAAAAAAAAAAAAAAAAAAAAAAAAAATTTATAAAAAAACTTTTAAGTGCAAAAAACTTTTGTGCAAAAAAAGTGTCTAAATATGAAAAATTTCACCAAAAAGCCTTGATAATATAATGGCAGATCATCCATAAATATATCTTCAGAAACGGAAACTCTGCAACACACCGATCCTCATCGATCGAAATAACAGGATGAAAAACTTTGTAGTTAATCGAAAATCCACTTCTCCAATAGATAAAGGACCACCTTCAAACGTATCCATCAAGCTCCGCCCTACGCGTTTCGTCATCGACGTTCTCACGGAGCGGAGCGGATGATGAGGACGTCAATGACGAAACGCGTAGGGCGGAGCTTGATTGATGTGACGTCATTACGTTTTTGACTGCCAGCTATTGCACATGTGCTGAGTAGTCAGGCTCGTTTATGTGATTGCTGTTATGCTGTTGATGCTGGTGTCGGCTGGGACACCTCTTGAGTAAGTGCAATGAGTACCTAATAAAGGAATTGGTTTTTATAACATTGCACCATGAAGTCTTTCTGTTTCTCTCGAGTGCTTGGCATTTCCCCCCATGGATACGTTTGAAGGTGGTCCTTTATCTATTGGAGAAGTGGATTTTCGATTAACTACAAAGTTTTTCATCCTGTTATTTCGATCGATGAGGATCGGTGTGTTGCAGAGTTTCCGTTTCTGAAGATATATTTATGGATGATCTGCCATTATATTATCAAGGTTTTTTGGTGAAATTTTTCATATTTAGACACTTTTTTTGCACAAAAGTTTTTTGCACTTAAAAGTTTTTTTATAAATTTTTTTTTTTTTTTTTTGTGGTATTGGCATATATATATTTTTTTCTGGACTTATGATTTGATGATTTCTTTATATATATTTATATATTTATACACATTTACTAGCGCAAATTATTTATTTATTGGTACACTTTATATATGGTGATTTTTTGCAGCTGGTACACTATTAGTAAGTTATATAATTTTGACCATAGGCGCTATTATTAATTTTTCTTAAGGGGGGGAAAGTGTCCGGACTGGAAGGGGGGGAAAGTGTCCGGACTGGAAGGGGGTGAAAGTGTCCGGACTGGAAGGGGGGCAAAGTGTCTGGACTGGAAGGGGGTGAAAGTGTCCGGACTAGAAGGGGGGGAAAGTGTCCGGACTGGAAGGGGGTGAAAGTGTCCGGACTGGAAGGGGGGAAAGTGTCCGGACTGGAAGGGGGTGAAAGTGTCCGGACTGGAAGGGGGGGAAAGTGTCCGGACTGGAAGGGGGTGAAAGTGTCCGGACTGGAAGGGGGGAAAGTGTCCGGACTGGAAGGGGGGGAAAGTGTCCGGACTGGAAGGGGGTGAAAGTGTCCAGACTGGAAGGGGGGGAAAGTGTCCGGACTGGAAGGGGGTGAAAGTGTCCGGACTGGATGGGGGGGAAAGTGTCCGGACTGGAAGGGGGGGAAAGTGTCCGGACTGGAAGGGGGGGAAAGTGTCCGGACTGGAAGGGGGGGAAAGTGTCCAGACTGGAAGGGGGGGAAAGTGTCCGGACTGGAAGGGGGGAAAGTGTCCGGACTGGAAGGGGGGAAAGTGTCCAGACTGGAAGGGGGGAAAGTGTCCAGACTGGAAGGGGGGAAAGCGTCCGGACCAGGGGTGGACTGACAACTCATGGGGCCCTCTGGCAATAGGGGATCATGGGGCCCCTGTGTTCTCGCCCACACTCAAACCACACCCAAAAAAGCCTATAAAAGGTACCAGGGACATCTCATGAGGCCCCCTACTGACCCCGGGCCCTCGGGCAGTGCCCAAGTTCCCCAATGGTCAGTCCGCCCCTGGTCCGAACTTGAAGGGGTTAAATCTGCCTAGCAACAAGAAAAATAAAATAAAAAAATGCAAAATGCATCAAAAACGCTGAAAAAACGCATGTGCAAAAATGCAAAACACTGCAGAAAGGGATCAAATGCAAACTGCATAGGTGTGAACCTAGCTGTAGTGAGTTTTATTGCTTTTTGTTGAGTTTTTGCCAAGTTTTTGATGCATTTTGTGTTTTAAATCTGTCTAGCAACAAGAACAATTTTAAAAAAAGCATAAAAAATGTGGAAAAAATGCAACGCAAAACGCAATGCAGAAACGGCTCAAACGCAACCTGGATAGGTGTGAACCGAGCCTAAGATAAAGTATGTTTTTTTGTAAAACTTTGCATTTTCATATTGATGGGGGAGGGGCCATGAAAGGCAAAATAGAAAATGAATCTTCAGCGTAATGGATGCTTTTTTGTTTTTTTTGTTTTGTTTTTGTTTTTATGAGAAAAGGTGGAGCTTTTAAATAATGTTGCTATTGCTGTATATAGTGAGCAGTCAGGATCTCGCCTCTGCAGACGCGCAAAGGTAGTGACAGGCAGTGGCCGTCCCGAGGCAGGTGCGGGGGGGGGGGTGCACACCACATGGGGTGACACCCAGGGGTGGACTGACAACTCATGGGGCCCTGGGCAATAGGGGATCATGGGGCCCCTGTGTCCTTGCCCAAACTCAAAAAAGCCTATGAAAAAGGTACCAGGGGCATCTCATGTGGCCCCCTACTGACCCCGGGCCCTCGGGCAGTGCCCAAGTTTCTAAATGGTCAGTCCGCCCCTGCACCTACCACATGGGGTGACACCGGACCCGCTCCAAGAAAAGGTAAGTTGTAAAGCAAGCCGACGATCCCCGCAGGATGGATCGGATCTGCGGATTGAGCATAATGGTTCAGAGTCCGATCCATCCTGCGGGGATCGTCGGAGGAGGTGTCACCAAGTGTTACCGCACCGGGTGACACCATCCCTAGGGAGGGTGACAGGTCCACTTTAAATGTAACTCCAATTATTAAAACGTGTCCAGGTTCAGGCAGAGCAGCCGCAGAGGATTCTGGGAGGGAGGACTTGGCCGGAGGAGGAGGGAGCGGAGACAAGGCTCAGGAAATGGCTCAGCTAATGGACGGATCTATAGATGGATCCAGCGGAGACGACATCATCCCGGAATGACGGGAGAAGCGGAACAAAGTCTGAAGAATTCTCGATTAATTACCGAAATGGATTCACTTTATGTGTCACATCAGAGGACGCCGAAGAGTCACATGACCTCATCACCAGCACAGAGATACAAGGACATTAAATGGGACTAAAAATAACTTTTCATCGAATTATTCACCCACTGACTATAGAATATAACAGATACCGAGAATGACACCCGGCATCCAGGACAGGAGAAGTGGGACTGTGCAGAGTCCATACATATAGAATAAGGACAGATACCGAGAATGACACCCGGCATCCAGGACAGGAGAAGTGGGACTGTGCAGAGTCCATACATACAGAATAAGGACAGATACCGAGAATTACACCCGGCATCCAGGACAGGGGAAGTGGGACTGTGCAGAGTCCATACATACAGAATAAGGACAGATACCGAGAATTACACCCGGCATCCAGGACAGGGGAAGTGGGACTGTGCAGAGTCCATACATACAGAATAAGGACAGATACCGAGAATTACACCCGGCATCCAGGGCAGAAGTGGGACTGTGCAGAGTCCATATATATGTAATAAGGGCAGATACTGAGAATGACACCCGGCATCCAGGACAGGAGAAGTGGGACTATGCAGAGTCCATACATACAGAATAAGGACAGATACCGAGAATGACACCCGACATCCAGGACAGGAGAAGTGGGACTGTGCAGAGTCCATACATACAGAATAAGGACAGATACCGAGAATGACACCCGGCATCCAGGACAGGAGAAGTGGGACTATGCAGAGTCCATACATACAGAATAAGGACAGATACCGAGAATGACACCCGACATCCAGGACAGGAGAAGTGGGACTGTGCAGAGTCCATACATACAGAATAAGGACAGATACCGAGAATTACACCCGGCATCCAGGGCAGAAGTGGGACTGTGCAGAGTCCATATATATGTAATAAGGACAGATACCGAAAATTACACCCGGCATCCAGGACAGGAGAAGTGGGACTATGCAGAGTCCAGGGGCGGACTGACCATTTGGGAACTCGAGCACTGCCCGGGTGCCCGGGGTCAGTAGGGGGCCCCATGAGATGTCCCTGGCACCTTTTCATAGGTTTTTTTGGGTGTGCTTTGAGTTTGGGCGAGGACACAGGGGCCCCATGATCCCCTATTGCCCGGGGGCCCCATCAGTTGTCAGTCTGCCCCTGGCAGAGTCCATACATATAGAATAGGGACAGATACCGAGAATGACACCCGGCATCCAGGACAGGAGAAGTGGGACTGTGCAGAGTCCATACATACAGAATAGGGACAGATACCGAGAATGACACCCGGCATCCAGGACAGGAGAAGTGGGACTGTGCAGAGTCCATACATACAGAATAGGGACAGATACCGAGAATGACACCCGGCATCCAGGACAGGAGAAGTGGGACTGTGCAGAGTCCATACATACAGAATAGGGACAGATACCGAGAATGACACCCGGCATCCAGGACAGGAGAAGTGGGACTGTGCAGAGTCCATACATACAGAATAAGGACAGATACCGAGAATGACACCGGGAAAATTGAAACCTCTTGCTTATGGATTCAAATCGTCATCAGATCCCAGGAGAAATCTTCTGATTGGCCCCCGGTCTGCACACGCTCCGGCCAGAAGGGGTTAAACGCAGGGGGTAGCCAACGGCCAGCGCACTCCGGCGAGAGGCGATTTGGACGCCGGCGTCTCTTTGGGAACATATCTGGATTGTGTAACTCGGAGCAGAATTATGGGGTCAGTATAAATAAGGAGGTGCGAGGAAAGTGGCGCTGACGTAACGTCGGCCGGCGTCTCCATCCCTAATGGATAACACGCCGCGGCCTGACATCAACCCCCCACCGCCCCAGTCCCCCCCACCCCCCAGTCCCACCATCCCCCCACCGCCCCAGTCCCCCCAACCCCCCAGTCCCACCATCCCCCCACCGCCCAGTCCCCCCGACCCCCCAGTCCCACCATCCCCCCACTTCACCCCCCATCCCGGTGATGGAAATTTATTTTCAGCTTTAATAAAACATTCTCTTAAAAAAAAAAAAAGAAAAAAAAAGATGTCTATTCGCCGAAAAAATAAAATCCTTCATCCGCTTCTTCTGGACGGGGGTGGGGTGGGGGGGGACCTTACATAGGGACAGTCTACAGGAGGCGGCTCTGTTCTTATAAAACGATCGCTTTACGAAACGACCTAAAAAAAAAACCCGTCCAAGACAAGCGCGGTGCAGGGGGGGGGGGGGGCGGGAAGAAAGTGTAATAAGTTTCTATTTTCTTTTCGCAGTTTTATTGCTGTGAGATGAGGGCTGGACGGCGGCCGAGGATGATGTCACGGCGGCGGTGTTTGCCCAGCTGGGGCGACGTCACTGTGAAAATAAGAATCGCTTCTTTCTGTCGCCGTCGGGGGACCGGGGCCCTATTACCGGGATCTGAGAGCGAACGAGGCCAGGTGCGCTTTTATTGCTGCGTGCAACGAGGCAGGAACGTTCCTTTTACTGCAGTGACACCTTCGTACATTGAGATGATGGAGTTATTGGGTGACAACTTTCCACAGAGACCCCTCCCCCCACCAACAAAATCTCCATCTTTAGGGGCCCATTCACAACTGTGCAGAATTAGGACAGATACCGAGAATGACACCCGGCATCCAGGACAGGAGAAGTGGGACTGTGCAGAGTCCATACATACAGAATAGGGACAGATACCGAGAATGACACCCGGCATACAGGACAGGAGAAGTGGGACTCTGCACAGTCCCACTTCTCCTGTCCTGGATGCCAGGTGTGATTCTCGATATCTGTCCCTATTCTGTATGTATGGACTCTGCACAGTCCCACTTCTGTCCTGGATGCCAGGTGTCATTCTCGATATCTGTCCCTATTCTGTATGTATGGACTCTGCACAGTCCCACTTCTCCTGTCCTGGATGCCAGGTGTCATTCTCGATATCTGTCCCTATTCTGTATGTATGGACTCTGCACAGTCCCACTTCTGTCCTGGATGCCAGGTGTCATTCTCGATATCTGTCCCTATTCTGTATGTATGGACTCTGCACAGTCCCACTTCTGTCCTGGATGCCGGGTGTCATTCTCGATATCTGTCCCTATTCTGTATGTATGGACTCTGCACAGTCCCACTTCTGTCCTGGATGCCAGGTGTCATTCTCGATATCTGTCCCTATTCTGTATGTATGGACTCTGCACAGTCCCACTTCTGTCCTGGATGCCGGGTGTCATTCTCGATATCTGTCCCTATTCTGTATGTATGGACTCTGCACAGTCCCACTTCTGTCCTGGATGCCAGGTGTCATTCTCGGTATCTGTCCCTATTCTGTATGTATGGACTCTGCACAGTCCCACTTCTCCTGTCCTGGATGCCGGGTGTCATTCTCGATATCTGTCCCTATTCTGTATGTATGGACTCTGCACAGTCCCACTTCTGTCCTGGATGCCAGGTGTCATTCTCGGTATCTGTCCCTATTCTGTATGTATGGACTCTGCACAGTCCCACTTCTGTCCTGGATGCCGGGTGTCATTCTCGGTATCTGTCCCTATTCTGATATTTGATAGTAATAACACAACAATAATAACAACAATATAAATTACTATTATCATCATCATCATCATTATAATTACATATCATTATGTAATTGGTAATTTATTTTACATATATATATATATATATTAAAAACACCAGTAATAAAATAATAATTATTATTAATATTGTTATTATAAATTAAATAACTAAATATAAAAAATGTCTTCTATGGGGAAATCATGTAATTTATGTATGTGTGTGTGTATATATATATATATATGTACAGCGCTGAGCGAACTATTGGCGCTTTATAAATACTGTATAATAATAATAATAATATATATCTATATATATCTATATATATCTATATATATATATATATATATTTATTTATTTCAGGTACTTATATAACGCTGTCAATTTATGCAGCGCTTTACATATATATATTATACATTCACATCAGTATGTATATATATATATATATAAATAACAATAATACTTTTTATTATTAACATCATCATTATTATCATTATTTTAAATTAATTTAAGAAAACATGTTTTCTATGGGGAAATAATGTCATTTTTGAATCTATTAATTATAGTATATTTGCTAGTAATAACACAACAATAATAACAACAATATAGATTACTACAATATAAATCATCATCATTATAATTACATATCATTATGTAATTGGTAATTTATTTTATATATATATATATGTGTGTGTAATAAATAAATATATATATATATATATATTAAAAACACCAATAATAAAATGATAATTATTATTAATATTGTTATTATAAATTAAATAACTAAATATAAAAAATGTCTTCTTTGGGGAAATCATGTAATTTTTTGAATGTATTAATTATAGCATATTTGATAGTAATAACATAATAATAACAATAATGTATTTTAGTATTATCATTATCGTCATTATAATGATCATAAATTACCTTAAGAAAAAATGTTTTATATGGAGAAATGTAATTTTTTAATGTATTAATTCTAGTATTTTTGATGATCATAACATAATAATAGTAATAATACCAACAACAACCATAATGTATTTTATTATTATAATTATCCTAAATTAATTTAATAAACAATGTTTTCTATGGGGAAATCATGGAATGTAATTCTGAGCTTTCAATGTAATGTTGGGCCTGTAATTGGGCCGTGTGGATGGAGCCATTAGTCCCAGGGTCATCTCCCAGCCTGGATGTTGGCATTTCCTCTTGTGCTGGGTTTTCCTCCATCTCCCCTCCGGGCAGTTTCCTCCTCTTTGTAATGAGGTAATAAAGGACAGCAGGCCTGAGGGGAGAAGACAATGCAGAGTGGGAGAAGGATTGCCTGAGGATGGGATAATGACCCTCTTCAGACTGACCATTCACAGCCTTTAAACACTTATTGAGTGGACAAAGAGACTTTTACTTCCCAGGAAGAGGTGTGAACACCATAACCTGCCCAGGGGTGCCGGATCTGTCCTGAGTAGAGCCCAGGATACTCTGTACATAGCAGACACTAGTTTCTCATTTCAATTTGTTGCTGCCATTGCCGAGTAATCAGCTGCAGAAAACTTTCATTAAGGCAGCGCAGTGAAATAATACTTGTTTAATAAACCGCATTTATTACCTAGAGTGTTGCTGACCTCCTTCTGAAAGTGGCTGCTGCCTGGCTCCCATGCTGATCCTCTGGAGTCATCACTTTCCTCTGACTCATTGTGCCTCAGGCATGCAGCAAGTTGAGTGAGTGGCAGATAAGAAGTCATACTTGTTTCAGATCAGTGACCCAGGAAATGCTGAATCCAGAGGATGAGGATGAGATGATTTGGTGATCATTCTCAGGAGGTCAGCAATAGACATTATAGGAGGAAGGTGGGGTGGGGGTGGGGAGGTGAAAAACTGACCAACTATGAAGTGTTCCCTCAGACGGTGTTACATTGTTTCCACACTTCCTACTTGTCATATTTACAATGTTTAATTTCTGCCCTGAATATCAACCGACCTAAAGAAGTGAATGAAGGTGGAGTCATCCTTAAAGGTACACTTCAGTCAAAACTGCAAATGACTCAAATCATAATTGTAACCCTAACCTACCCCTAACCCCAACACCAACCTACCCCTAACACCAACCTACCCCTAACCCCAACACCAACCTACCCCTAACCCCAACACCAACCTACCCCTAACCCCGACACCAACCTACCCCTAACCCCGACACCAACCTACCCCTAACCCCGACACCAACCTACCCCTAACCCCAACACCAACCTACCCCTAACCCCAACACCAACCTACCCCTAACCCCGACACCAACCTACCCCTAACCCCGACACCAACCTACCCCTAACCCCGACACCAACCTACCCCTAACCCCGACACCAACCTACCCCTAACCCCGACATCAACCTACCCCTAACCCCAACACCAACCTACCCCCTAACCCCAACACCAACCTACCCCTAACCCCAACACCAACCTACCCCTAACCCCAACACCAACCTACCCCTAACCCCAACACCAACCTACCCCTAACCCCAACACCAACCTTCCCCGTAACCCCAACACCAACCTTCCCCGTAACCCCAACACCAACCTACCCCTAACCCCGACATCAACCTACCCCTAACCCCAACACCAACCTTCCCCGTAACCCCAACACCAACCTACCCCTAACCCCAACACCAACCTACCCCTAACCCCAACACCAACCTTCCCCGTAACCCCAACACCAACCTACCCCTAACCCCAACACCAACCTTCCCCTAACCCCAACACCAACCTTCCCCCTAACCCCAACACTAACCTACCCCTAACCCCAACACCAACCTTCCCCGTAACCCCAACACCAACCTACCCCTAACCCTAACACCAACCTACCCCTAACCCCAACACCAACCTACCCCGTAACCCCAACACCAACCTTCCCCCTAACCCCAACACCAACCTTCCCTGTAACCCCAACACCAACCTACCCCTAACCCCAACACCAACCTTCCCCTAACCCCAACACCAACCTACCCCTAACCCCAACACCAACCTTCCCCGTAACCCCAACACCAACCTACCCCTAACCCCAACACCAACCTTTCCTGTAACCCCAACACCAACCTTCCCTGTAACCCCAACACCAACCTACCCCTAACCTTAACACAAACCTTCCCCCTAACCCCAACACCAACCTTCCCCTAACCCCAACACCAACCTACCCCTAACCCCAACACCAACCTTCCCCTAACCCCAACACCAACCTACCCCTAACCCCAACACCAACCTACCCCTAACCCCAACACCAACCTTCCCCGTAACCCCAACACCAACCTTCCCCGTAACCCCAACACCAACCTACCCCTAACCCCGACATCAACCTACCCCTAACCCCAACACCAACCTTCCCCGTAACCCCAACACCAACCTACCCCTAACCCCAACACCAACCTACCCCTAACCCCAACACCAACCTTCCCCGTAACCCCAACACCAACCTACCCCTAACCCCAACACCAACCTTCCCCTAACCCCAACACCAACCTTCCCCCTAACCCCAACACTAACCTACCCCTAACCCCAACACCAACCTTCCCCGTAACCCCAACACCAACCTACCCCTAACCCTAACACCAACCTACCCCTAACCCCAACACCAACCTACCCCGTAACCCCAACACCAACCTTCCCCCTAACCCCAACACCAACCTTCCCTGTAACCCCAACACCAACCTACCCCTAACCCCAACACCAACCTTCCCCTAACCCCAACACCAACCTACCCCTAACCCCAACACCAACCTTCCCCGTAACCCCAACACCAACCTACCCCTAACCCCAACACCAACCTTTCCTGTAACCCCAACACCAACCTTCCCTGTAACCCCAACACCAACCTACCCCTAACCTTAACACAAACCTTCCCCCTAACCCCAACACCAACCTTCCCCTAACCCCAACACCAACCTACCCCTAACCCCAATACCAACCTTCCCCATAACCCCAACACCAACCTACCCCTAACCCCAACCCCAACCTTCCCCATGACCCCAACACCAACCTACCCCTAACCCCAACACCAACCTACCCCTAACCCCAACACCAACCTACCCCTAACCCCGACATCAACCTACCCCTAACCCCAACACCAACCTACCCCTAACCCCAACACCAACCTTCCCCTAACCCCAACACCAACCTACCCCTAACCCCAACACCAACCTTCCCCTAACCCCAACACCAACCTACCCCTAACCCCAACACCAACCTACCCCTAACCCCAACACCAACCTTCCCCGTAACCCCAACACCAACCTTCCCCGTAACCCCAACACCAACCTACCCCTAACCCCGACATCAACCTACCCCTAACCCCAACACCAACCTTCCCCGTAACCCCAACACCAACCTACCCCTAACCCCAACACCAACCTACCCCTAACCCCAACACCAACCTTCCCCGTAACCCCAACACCAACCTACCCCTAACCCCAACACCAACCTTCCCCTAACCCCAACACCAACCTTCCCCCTAACCCCAACACTAACCTACCCCTAACCCCAACACCAACCTTCCCCGTAACCCCAACACCAACCTACCCCTAACCCTAACACCAACCTACCCCTAACCCCAACACCAACCTACCCCGTAACCCCAACACCAACCTTCCCCCTAACCCCAACACCAACCTTCCCTGTAACCCCAACACCAACCTACCCCTAACCCCAACACCAACCTTCTCCTAACCCCAACACCAACCTACCCCTAACCCCAACACCAACCTTCCCCGTAACCCCAACACCAACCTACCCCTAACCCCAACACCAACCTTTCCTGTAACCCCAACACCAACCTTCCCTGTAACCCCAACACCAACCTACCCCTAACCTTAACACAAACCTTCCCCCTAACCCCAACACCAACCTTCCCCTAACCCCAACACCAACCTACCCCTAACCCCAATACCAACCTTCCCCATAACCCCAACACCAACCTACCCCTAACCCCAACCCCAACCTTCCCCATGACCCCAACACCAACCTACCCCTAACCCCAACACCAACCTTCCCCCTAACCCCAACACCAACCTACCCCTAACCCTAACACCAACCTTCCCCTAATCCCAACACCAACCTTCCCCGTAACCCCAACACCAACCTTCCCCGTAACCCCAACACCAACCTACCCCTAACCCCAACACCAACCTTCCCTGTAACCCCAACACCAACCTACCCCTAACCCTAACACCAACCTACCCCTAACCTTAACACCAACCTTCCCCCTAACCCCAACACCAACCTTCCCCCTAACCCCAACACCAACCGTCCCCGTAACCCCAACACCAACCTACCCCTAACCCTAACACCAACCTTCCCCTAACCCCAACACCAACCTACCCCTAACCCCAACACCAACCTACCCCTAACCCCAACACCAACCTTCCCCGTAACCCCAACACCAACCTTCCCCTAACCCCAACACCAACCTACCCCTAACCCCAACACAAACCTTCCCTGTAACCCCAACACCAACCTACCCCCTAACCCCAACACCAACCTTCCCCATAACCCCAACACCAACCTACCCCCTAACCCCAACACCAACCTTCCCCATAACCCCAACACCAACCTTCCCCATAACCCCAACACCAACCTTCCTCGTAACCCCAACACCAACCTTCCCCGTAACCCCAACACCAACCTTCCCCGTAACCCCAACACCAACCTTCCTCGTAACCCCAACACCAACCTTCCCTGTAACCCCAACACCAACCTACCCCTAACACCAACCTACCCCTAACCCCAACACCAACCTACCCCGTAACCCTAACACCAACCTTCCCCGTAACCCCAACACCAACCTTCCCCTAACCCCAACACCAACCTTCCCCTAACCCCAACACCAACCTACCCCTAACCCCAACACCAACCTTCCCCTAACCCCAACACCAACCTACCCCGTAACCCTAACACCAACCTTCCCCCTAACCCCAACACCAACCTTCCCCGTAACCCCAACACCAACCTTCCCCATGACCCCAACACCAACCTACCCCTAACCCCAACACCAACCTACCCCCTAACCCCAACACCAACCTACCCCTAACCCTAACACCAACCTTCCCCTAACCCCAACACCAACCTTCCCCGTAACCCCAACACCAACCTACCCCTAACCCCAACACCAACCTTCCCCGTAACCCCAACACCAACCTACCCCTAACCCTAACACCAACCTACCCCTAACCTTAACACCAACCTTCCCCCTAACCCCAACACCAACCTTCCCTGTAACCCCAACACCAACCTACCCCTAACCCTAACACCAACCTTCCCCTAACCCCAACACCAACCTACCCCTAACCCCAACACCAACCTTCCCCGTAACCCCAACACCAACCTACCCCTAACCCCAACACCAACCTTTCCTGTAACCCCAACACCAACCTTCCTCGTAACCCAACACCAACCTACCCCTAACCCCAACACCAACCTTCCCTGTAACCCCAACACCAACCTACCCCTAACCTTAACACAAACCTTCCCCCTAACCCCAACACCAACCTTCCCCTAACCCCAACACCAACCTACCCCTAACCCCAACACCAACCTTCCCCATAACCCCAACACCAACCTACTCCTAACCCCAACACCAACCTACCCCGTAACCCTAACACCAACCTTCCCCCTAACCCCAACACTAACCTTCCCCGTAACCCCAACACCAACCTTCCCCATGACCCCAACACCAACCTACCCCTAACCCCAACACCAACCTTCCCCCTAACCCCAACACCAACCTACCCCTAACCCTAACACCAACCTTCCCCTAACCCCAACACCAACCTTCCCCTAACCCCAACACCAACCTTCCCCGTAACCCCAACACCAACCTTCCCCGTAACCCCAACACCAACCTACCCCTAACCCCAACACCAACCTTCCCCGTAACCCCAACACCAACCTACCCCTAACACCAACCTTCCCCTAACCCCAACACCAACCTACCCCTAACCCCAACACCAACCTTCCCCTAACCCCAACACCAACCTTCCCCTAACCCCAACACCAACCTACCCCTAACCCCAACACCAACCTTCCCCTAACCCCAACACCAACCTACCCCGTAACCCTAACACCAACCTTCCCCCTAACCCCAACACCAACCTTCCCCGTAACCCCAACACCAACCTTCCCCATGACCCCAACACCAACCTACCCCTAACCCCAACACCAACCTACCCCCTAACCCCAACACCAACCTACCCTGTAACCCCAACACCAACCTACCCCTAACCTTAACACAAACCTTCCCCCTAACCCCAACACCAACCTTCCCCTAACCCCAACACCAACCTACCCCTAACCCCAACACCAACCTTCCCCATAACCCCAACACCAACCTACTCCTAACCCCAACACCAACCTACCCCGTAACCCTAACACCAACCTTCCCCCTAACCCCAACACCAACCTTCCCCTAACCCCAACACCAACCTTCCCCGTAACCCCAACACCAACCTTCCCCGTAACCCCAACACCAACCTACCCCTAACCCCAACACCAACCTTCCCCGTAACCCCAACACCAACCTACCCCTAACACCAACCTTCCCCTAACCCCAACACCAACCTACCCCTAACCCCAACACCAACCTTCCCCTAACCCCAACACCAACCTTCCCCTAACCCCAACACCAACCTACCCCTAACCCCAACACCAACCTTCCCCTAACCCCAACACCAACCTACCCCGTAACCCTAACACCAACCTTCCCCCTAACCCCAACACCAACCTTCCCCGTAACCCCAACACCAACCTTCCCCATGACCCCAACACCAACCTACCCCTAACCCCAACACCAACCTACCCCCTAACCCCAACACCAACCTACCCCTAACCCTAACACCAACCTTCCCCTAACCCCAACACCAACCTTCCCCGTAACCCCAACACCAACCTACCCCTAACCCCAACACCAACCTTCCCCGTAACCCCAACACCAACCTACCCCTAACCCTAACACCAACCTACCCCTAACCTTAACACCAACCTTCCCCCTAACCCCAACACCAACCTTCCCTGTAACCCCAACACCAACCTACCCCTAACCCTAACACCAACCTTCCCCTAACCCCAACACCAACCTACCCCTAACCCCAACACCAACCTTCCCCGTAACCCCAACACCAACCTACCCCTAACCCCAACACCAACCTTTCCTGTAACCCCAACACCAACCTTCCTCGTAACCCCAACGCCAACCTACCCCTAACCCCAACACCAACCTTCCCTGTAACCCCAACACCAACCTACCCCTAACCTTAACACAAACCTTCCCCCTAACCCCAACACCAACCTTCCCCTAACCCCAACACCAACCTACCCCTAACCCCAACACCAACCTTCCCCATAACCCCAACACCAACCTACTCCTAACCCCAACACCAACCTACCCCGTAACCCTAACACCAACCTTCCCCCTAACCCCAACACTAACCTTCCCCGTAACCCCAACACCAACCTTCCCCATGACCCCAACACCAACCTACCCCTAACCCCAACACCAACCTTCCCCCTAACCCCAACACCAACCTACCCCTAACCCTAACACCAACCTTCCCCTAACCCCAACACCAACCTTCCCCTAACCCCAACACCAACCTTCCCCGTAACCCCAACACCAACCTTCCCCGTAACCCCAACACCAACCTACCCCTAACCCCAACACCAACCTTCCCGTAACCCCAACACCAATCTACCCCTAACCCCAACACCAACCTACCCCTAACCTTAACACCAACCTTCCCCCTAACCCCAACACCAACCTTCCCCCTAACCCCAACACCAACCTTCCCCGTAACCCCAACACCAACCTACCCCTAACACCAACCTTCCCCTAACCCCAACACCAACCTACCCCTAACCCCAACACCAACCTTCCCCGTAACCCCAACACCAACCTACCCCTAACCCCAACACCAACCTTTCCTGTAACCCCAACACCAACCTTCCCCGTAACCCCAACACCAACCTACCCCTAACCCCAACACCAACCTTCCCCGTAACCCCAACACCAACCTACCCCTAACCCTAACACCAACCTACCCCTAACCTTAACACCAACCTTCCCCCTAACCCCAACACCAACCTTCCCTGTAACCCCAACACCAACCTACCCCTAACCCTAACACCAACCTTCCCCTAACCCCAACACCAACCTTCCCCGTAACCCCAACACCAACCTACCCCGTAACCCCAACACCAACCTTCCCTGTAACCCCAACACCAACCTACCCCTAACCTTAACACAAACCTTCCCCCTAACCCCAACACCAACCTTCCCTGTAACCCCAACACCAACCTACCACTAACCTTTACACAAACCTCCCCCCTAACCCCAACAACAACCTTCCCCATAACCCCAACACCAACCTACCCCGTAACCCCAACACCAACCTACCCCCTAACCTTAACACCAACCTTCCCTGTAACCCCAACATCAACCCTCCCCATAAACCTAACACTAACCTTCCCCATAACCCTAACACCAACCTTCCCTGTAACCCTAACACCAACCTTCCCCATAACCCTAACACTAACGCTCCCCGTAACCCCACTAACCCTCCCCATAACCCCAACACTAACCCTCCCCGTAACACCTAATACTGACTCTCCCCATAACCCTAACACTAACCCTCCCCGTAACCCCAACACCAACCTTCCCCATAACCCTAACACCAACCTACCCCTAACCTTAAAACTAACCTTCCCCGTAACCCTAACACTGACCCTCCCTGTAACCCTAACACTAACCCTCCCCGTAACCCGAACACTAACTCTCCCCGTACCCTTAACACTAACCTTCCTCGTAACCCTAACACTAACCCTCCCCGTAACCCTAACACTAACTCTCCCTGTAACCCCAACACCAACCTACCCCTAACCTTAACACAAACCTTCCCCATACCCTAATACTAACCTTCCCCGTAACCCTAACACTGACCCTCCCCGTACCCCTAACACTAACCTTCCTCGTAACCCCAACACTAACCCTCCCCATAACCCTAACACTAGGCCTCCCCGTAACCCCAACACTAACCCTCCCTCAACCCTAACACTAACTGTCCCCATAACACCAACACTAACCCTCTCTGTAATGCTCACACTAACCCTCCCCGTAACCCCAACACTAACCCTCCCCTTAACCCCAACACTAACCCTCCCTGTATTATAAACATGTGTCTTTGCACGTGGTTCCTTTCTTGGCACATTTGTATTGTGGTTAACGGTGAATGGCACCTCAGGAGCGTAGGGTTCACCCTTGTCTGCTGCTTGAACGCACCAATGTGCAAGCGTCGGTGAAGCGCTGCAAGTATGAATTGGGGTCTAACACTAACCCTCCCTAATTGAACCCCTTATAGGCATTCTCACCTCTCGCGTGCCGGAATCCTGGGCCCTGTAGACCACCACAAGGCACCAGTGCTGGTCCCCCAATGCCGAAATCTATTGATCGGAGAGGACGGGCACTTCTGATCGTCTCCCCTCCAATTATTACAGTTAATTTTTTTTTTAGCATTCTTCATTTTAAATTCATATTCTGGCCAATGGAATGGATGGATGCCCTAGCACTCGACGCACATAAATGTGTTTTTACCAAACGCAGCTTAAGGCACTGTTTTTACCTCCCCTGGAGCGAAGGCACCTGAGGAGGAACAGACACATCCTGTGCGCATGAGGCCTTCGATGACGTAACGCGTACGGGCAGAGGAGGTTCATTCTGTGGAGTCCCTGCTGAAGGGGTTAATGACCCCTACTATGCAGAGCGCTCAGCGGTGGGGTCTGCTCCTCATCTTCAGCCCCCGGCTGTAATTCATGTGAACATGTTTATTTATAAAGAGATTACATACACTTACATGCTACTCTCTCCTCGCTCCCTGGGGAGGGCAGCCCCCCTCCAGGAACATGTGCCCCCCATTACACCCCCTCCCCCGCCCAGCCTCCATATCCAATCGCACGTATCAATGACTTCATTTCAAGTCTCATCTTCCGATGTATGGCTGACTTATGGATCTGACCGAGGGCCCCTGTTGATTGGGGAGGTCACTGTCGTTGATTGCGGCGGCGGACGCTGACGTAGAGCGATTGGAGGAGAGCAAACGCCGCGTTTACATTACCATGAACTCCACATGAACCAGAAAGTCCAAGCGAAGCATTACAGATCCTATACAATATCAGAGATGTTTTATTTAGGTCTGCGAGCTCTTCCCCATATGGAGGAAATGGAACGGGGCATGGCGATGTGTATGGAGAGAGCGTGGCTCCCAAATGACCCCATTTAAAGGGACTGTCCATATCCAGGAGCCCAGTCCTACCCCGGGTCCCTCCCAAGTTTTCCCAAATTTTGCTCGGATGTGTAGACCTCCATAACATGTATCCTTGTGCCACCACCACTGCAGGATCTACAGAGAGCTAGAATAATGGAAATAGAAAATGCCCGCGTGGGTTCATCCAATCATTTGTTCCATGTTAATTCATCGAAGTACAGGAGTGTGGGCGATAGATGGATGGATGGATGGATAGATAGATAGATAGATAGATAGATAGATAGATAGATAGATAGATAGATAGATAGATAGATAGATAGATAGATAGATAGATAGATAGATAGATAGATAGATAGATAGATAGATAGATAGATAATAGATAGATAGATAATAGATAGATGATAGATAGATAGATAGATAGATAGATAGATAGATAGATAGATAGATAGATAGATAGATAGATAGATAATAGATAGATAATAGATAGATAGATAGATAGATAGATAGATGATAGATAGATAGATAGATAGATAGATAGATAGATAATAGATAGATAGATAGATAATAGATAGATAGATAGATAGATAGATAGATAATAGATAGATAGATAGATAGATAGATAGATAGATAGATAATAGATAGATAGATAGATAGATAGATAGATAGATAGATAGATAGATAATAGATAGATAGATAGATAGATAGATAGATAGATAGATAGATAATAGATAGATATATAGATAGATAATAGATAGATATATAGATAGATAATAGATAGATAATAGATAGATAGATAATAGATAGATAGATAGATAGATAGATAGATAGATAGATAGATAGATAGATAGATAATAGATAGATAGATAGATAGATAGATGATAGATAGATAGATAGATAGATAGATAGATAATAGATAGATAGATAGATAGATAGATAGATAATAGATAGATAGATAGATAGATAGATAGATAGATAGATAGATAGATAATAGATAGATAGATAGATAGATAGATAGATAGATAGATAATAGATAGATAGATAGATAGATAGATAGATAGATAGATAGATAGATAATAGATAGATAGATAGATAGATAGATAGATAGATAATAGATAGATAGATAGATAATAGATAGATAGATAGATAGATAGATAATAGATAGATAGATAGATAGATAGATAGATAGATAGATAGATAGAGAGATAGATAGATAGATAGATAGATAGATAGATAGATAATAGATAGATAGATAGATAATAGATAGATAGATAGATAGATAGATAGATAGATAGATAGATAGATAGATAGAATAACATATACAAATGGCTCAAAAAAATGACAGGAAGATTTTGAAAACCCATCAGATCTCAATGGGGAGGAATCTCCTGCTGGATCTCTATACTGACATGGACGGGCGATGTGTTAGGAACATAAGGATGCCCCATCGTTTGATGGAAATGAAAATGACCGACCTACAGAGGACTGAATTCAAAGACACCCCAAAAATCAAAGTGAAAAAATGATGCAGCAGGCGAGTCCATGTTGGTGAAATGTCATTGCAGCAACTCAGAATGGTCCTCAGTAGTCTGTGTGGCCCCCATGTGCTTGTATGCATGCCTGACAACGTCGGGGGAGGCTCCTAATGAGACCACGGATGGTGTCCTGGGGGATTTCCTCCCAGATCTGGACCAGGGCATCACTGAGCTCCTGGACAGTCTGAGGTGCAACCTGGCAGAGTCGGATGGACCGAAACATGACATCCCAGAGGGGTTCTATTGGATTTAGGTCAGGAGAGCGTGGGGGCCATTCAATGGTATCAATTCCTTCATCCTCCAGGAACTGCCTGCATACTCTCCCCACATGAGGCCAGGCATTGTCTTGCACCAGGAGGAGCCCAGGACCAACTGCACCAGCATAGGGTCTGACAATGGGTCCAAGGATTTCATCCCCATACCTAATGGCAGTCAGGGTGCCATTGCCTAGCCTGTAGAGGTCTGTGTGTCCCTCCATGGATATCCCTCCCTAGACCATCACTGACCCACCACAAAAACGGTCATGCTGAACCATGTTACAGGCAGCAGAACGTTCTCCACGGCTTCTCCAGACCCTTTCACGTCTGTCACATGTGCTCAGGGTGAACCTGCTCTCATCTGTGAAAAGCACAGGGTGCCAGTGGTGGACCTGCCAATTCTGGGGTTCAATGGCAAATGCCAATCCAGCTCTATGGTGCCGGGCAGTGAGCACAGGGCCCACTAGAGGACGTCGGGCCCTCAGGCCACCCTCATGAAGTCTGTTTCTGATTGGTCAGAGACATTCACACCAGTGGCCTGCTGGAGGTCATTTTGTAGGGCTCTGGCAGGGCTCATCCTGTTCCTCCTTGTACAAAGGAGCAGATACCGGTCCTGCTGATGGGTTAAGGACCTTCTACGGCCCTGTCCAGCTCTCCTAGAGGAACTGCCTGTCTCCTGGAATCTCCTCCATGCTCTTGAGACTGTGCTGGGAGACACAGCAAACCTTCTGGCAATGGCAGGTATTGATGTGCCATCCTGGAGGAGTTGGACTGCTTGTGCAACCTCTGTAGGGTCCAGGTATGGCCTCATGCTACCAGTAGTGACACTGACCCTAGCCAAATGCAAAACAGTCAGAAAAGATGAGTAGGGAACAAAATGTCAGTGACCTCCACCTGTAAAACCATTCCTGTTTTGGGGGTTGTCTCATTGTTGCCCATCTAGGGCACCTGTTGTTAATTCCATTAACACCAAAGCAGCTGAAACTGATGAACACCCCCCTCTGCGACTTACCTGACCAGATCAATATCCCAGGAGTTTCACTGACTCGATGCCAGACTCTGATTAAAAAATGTTCCTTTAATTTTTTGAGCGGTGTAGATAGATCATAGATGTAGAAAGACAATATAGATATTGAAATAGATAAATACTATCTATCTATCTATTATCTATCTATCTATCTATCTATTATCTATCTATTATCTATCTATTATCTATTATCTATCTATCTATCTATCTATCTATCTATCTATCTATCTATCTATCTATTATCTATATATCTATCTATCTATCTATTATCTATCTATCTATCTATTATCTATTATCTATCTATCTATCTATCTATCTATCTATCTATCTATTATCTATCTATTATCTATCTATCTATCTATCTATCTATCTATCTATCTATCTATCTATTATCTATCTATCTATCTATTATCTATCTATCTATTATCTATCTATCTATTATCTATCTATCTATCTATCTATTATCTATCTATCTATCTATCTATCTATCTATTATCTATCTATCTATCTATTATCTATCTATCTATTATCTATCTATCTATCTATCTATCTATCTATTATCTATCTATTATCTATCTATCTATCTATCTATTATCTATCTATCTATCTATCTATCTATCTATCTATTATCTATTATCTATCTATCTATCTATCTATCTATCTATCTATCTATCTATCTATTATCTATCTATCTATCTATCTATCTATTATCTATCTATCTATCTATCTATCTATCTATTATCTATCTATCTATCTATCTATCTATCTATCTATCTATCTATCTATCTATTATCTATCTATCTATCTATTATCTATCTATCTATCTATCTATCTATCTATCTATCTATCTATCTATTATCTATCTATCTATCTATTATCTATCTATCTATCATCTATCTATTATCTATCTATCTATTATCTATCTATCTATTATCTATCTATCTATTATCTATCTATCTATTATCTATCTATCTATCTATCTATCTATCTATCTATCTATCTATCTATCTATCTATCTATCTATCTATCTATCTATCTATCTCGGGTGATTGATCAGTTGTCTATTGTTATGTGTGTGGCCAGCATAGGACTTGCATTAGAGAGGAGTGGGCCCCTCACCTTGTAGGAGGGGCCCCACCATGACTGTTGCAGTCCATCATTCCCTCTGGCCCCGGATCCGGTGATATATGGCCGTTATAACGAGGAGCAGACCAGGCCGGCCTGGAATTCCCAAATATTGGATCTTCTACGTCCTCTGACCGCGGCCCCATTCCTCAATCATTAGATCACATAAATGAAAGTCAATATGGTAACCGATCTTAATTTGGGTCACATTTTTCCAAAGAGATCAAACCTGTGATTGTCGTGACGCCGCGTCGTTAGTAATTTTCCGCTACGCTTTTCCCGGCGTGTCTCCGGCGCGAGCGCTGCGTGGAGACAGATATTCAGGTATTCCAGGCATGTGGCGGATTAGGAGCCCCTGAGACGGGATGGGGGTTAATAAGTCACAGGATATTGTGTCTTAATTTAGGAGCCTGGCTCACCGGGCCCCGTATCTGATGGTTCGGCACGCCAACGGACCACACAGGGACCGCACTCGGCTCGCAATGATATTTTGCTCTTGTTTAAATAACTTTACGATGGATGTTTACTGGCTGAGCTGACAGCGCCGACAAGCTCATAGAAGCGCCAAGAATTCAGCACCGCGCTGGTAGAGGAAAGGAGGCGGGGCGGGGTGGGGGCTCATCGCCTGGGTGGTGGAGGGTATAAAATTAGAAAGTTAAAGCTAAACTCCAGGCACATATAAAAGACACAACGTAATGCAGTTCCGTATTCATTCATTAACCATCACTACTTGTATTTTGTAAATGTAAGATTTGAAGTTGACCTGCACTCTCTGTACAGCAGTGCTCAGACTGTGGGAGGAAGAAGCAGCATAAGGAGCCAATCATACTGTAATACAAGGAGCATGATGATAGGAGGAGAGAGAGCAGAGTGACAGAAAGATGAGCTCCTCACTTTGCTGCTTCTCCTTTCACTGTCCAGTCACAGGCTGGGGGCTGGTCCGGGATGACCTGGTCTCAGAGGAAGTGGGTTGAATGATGCAGGCCATCAGACTGAGGAAAAAAAAGGATTGTGGGGAAATTTCAGTGTAAATGTGGATATTGGCGCAAACATTGGATTTATTTTATATCACACTCAGGGGCGGACTGAAAAGCAGAGGGGACATCATTAAATCCTTACCCCCCCCCTCCCTCCCCCCCAGCTGTAAAGGCAGTCATATGATGTATTCACATGCTGCGGCTTTGATGCTTTGCGAAAATGACCCCCCCAGGGGCGGACTGACAACTCATGGGGCCCCCGGGCAATAGGGGATCATGGGGCCCCTGTGTCCTTGCTCACACTCAAAGCACACCCAAAAAAGGCTATAAAAGGTACCAGGGGCATTTCATGGGGCCCCCTTCTGACCCTGGGCCCTCAGGCAGTGCCCGAGTGCTCAAATGGTCAGTCCGCCCCTGATCACACTGTGGGAGGAAGAAGCCAATCAGGAGCATGCGCATAGGAGGAGAGGACAGAGAGATGAGCTCATTATTGTGCTGCTTCTCCTTTCTCTGTGCAGTCACAGGCTGGGGGCTGGTCCGGGATGACCCGGGCTCAGAGGAGTGGTGAATCTAGCAATCCATGTTAGGCTCGGTTTTCACCTTTGCACGTGGAGAACGTGTACAAAATCATGAGCTCTCCTGAACCACACAGAAACATGCTACCCTTTAGCAGACGCATAGTGGTGCCATTAATTGTTAATGGCACCCCCAAGCATCCGCCAACATGTGCGTTTTTGCGCACGCCAAACCACATGGTGCCAGAGCACTATGCAGTTCAGTGTGGTGCATTTTTGCAAAAACGGATCAGGGACTTCTTTTCTGTGTTTCTCACGCATAGTGCAGCCCATTGAAACGAATGGACTTCCCTACACGTGACACATATGAATGCATGGAAAACCCACGGAACTGAGTGCGCTCTGTCATAACTGTAGGGGCGCACTTAGCTTTGAAGTGTCCAGCCAAAACTTTTTACCGTACTTTTGGGTGGAGTGATTTTTACTGCTATGTGGTGCTTAGAGAGATTTCCCCTCACTTCCTGTCCAGCTCACAACGGCCTCGCCAAACAGGAAGTGAGAGAAATCTGCAACCAGGACACAGACTGATATAATGTGACGGGTTCTAGCCTTCATCTACTCTACTAAAGAAAAGCCTTTTATATACTGTGTAGCTGTAGGAGATTCCTAGTGCGGACTATAATTCCCAGTGTGGACTTTAATTCCGTGGGGACCACAATTCTCAGTGTGAACTATAATTTCCATTGTGGACCACAATTCTCAGTGTGGACTATAATTCCCAGTGTGGACCACAATTCCCAGTGTGGACTATAATTCCCATTGTGGACCACAATTCTCAGTGTGGACTATAATTCCCAGTGTGGACCACAATTCCCAGTGTGGACTATAATTCCCATTGTGGACCACAATTCTCAGTGTGGACTATAATTCCGTGTGGACCACAATTCTCAGTGTGGACTATAATTCCGTGTGGACCACAATTCCCAGTGTGGACTATAATTCCCAGTGTGGACCACAATTCTCAATGTGGACTATAATTCCCAGTGTGGACCACAATTCTCAATGTGGACTATAATTCCCAGTGTGGACTATAATTCCCATTGTGGGCCACAATTTCCAGTGCAGATGACAATTTCTCCTGTGGACCATGATTTCCAGTGGGAACCACGATTCCTATTGTGGGCTACTGTTTCCAGTGTGAATCATGATTCCAACTGTAGACCATGATTCCCAGTGCGGGTCTCAATTCCCAGTGTGGACCACTATTTCCAGTGTGGACCACTATTTCCAGTGTGGACCACTATTTCCAGTGTGGATCACAATTCCAAATGTGGACTGTGACTCCCAGTGTGGGCCACGATTTCCAGTATGGGCCATTATTCCCAGTGTGGATCACTAATTCCAGTGTGGATCACAATTCCAACTGTGGACTATGACTCCCAGTGTGGGCCACGATTTCCAGTGTGGATCACAATTCCCAGTGTGGATCAGGATTCTCAGTGTGGACTATGACTCCCAGTGTGGGCCACAATTTCCAGTGTGGGCTACTATTCCAAGTGCGGACAATGATTCCCAGTGCAAGTCTCAAATCCCAGTGTGGACCACTATTTTCAGTATGGGCCATGATTCCCAGTGTGGATCACAATTCCAAGTGTGGACCATGATTTCCAGTGTGAACTATGACTCCCTGTATGGACCACAATTCCCAGTATGGGCCACGAGTCCCAGTGTGGACTGTACTTTCCAGTGTGCCATGATTCCCAGTGTGGGCCCTGATTTCCAGTGTGGACCGCGATTCCCAATATGGACCACTACTCCCAATGTGGACCACAATTCCCAGTATGGACTATGATTCCCAGGGTGAACCATGATTCCCAGCGTGGACTACAATTCCCAGTGTGGGCCCTGAAGATTCACAACCTGGGTTAGCATCTTCTTTGTGGACTGATATGCTTGTTCAGAGATGACACAATTACGTAAATCCTGGTGCCTGGGCAGTTATTAGCTGTGTTCACAAATGTCTGACACAGATCAGCCCCCTGCTGCTGCCTCTCACCTCATGACTTACTACAAAGTAACAATGTACCGCCTGATCACTGGGAGAGAGTTGACTGAGGAAATGCTCCCTCATCCCTGCAGCTGACTGCTGACATCATCTCGGCCTAGGCAAAGTCACTGGACTGGACCTTGAGGATGGCTTTGAGAACATTTTAGGCGCTTGCTGTTCATAGGGGACGTAAAGTTAGGAAAGATGAAGCAACTGTTCTTTGTCTTTGATTTGCTGAATGTTACAAAAGAGGCCTTATGGGAGTAAAGCGGCGCGTCCTCCTCCTGTCACCCGTCTCTTCTATAAGCTCATTATTATGTCTATGATCCGTAGCCCGGGGCCCCCTTCACTTGTGACATTGCCGCGCCTGTTCACGCCGCACCAGTTTATTGTGTGTGTTGCGCGCAACGGAGGATTTCCTGAGCCTCCAGCAACATGTTCCCCATCCCGTGCTGTCTGACTCTCCTGGAATGTGTGACCTTTCGGGGAATCCTGAAAACGGTCTTGTTTTTGGGTCTGAGACGGATCAGCAGGCGGATGCTTGGCCAGCAGAGGGGACATCATTAAATCCTTACCCCCCCCAGCTGTAAAGGCAGTCATATGCTGTATTCACATGCTGCGGCCATGATGCTTTGCAAAAATGACCCCCCCAGGGGTGGACTGACAACTCATGGGGCCCCCGGGCAATAGGGGATCATGGGGGCCCTGTGTCCTTGCCCAAACTCAAAAAAGCCTATGAAAAAGGTACCAGGGGCATCTCATGGGGCCCCCTACTGACCCCGGGCCCTCGGGCAGTGCCTGAGTTTCCAAATGGTCAGTCCGCCCCTGGACCCCCCCAATTGGATTTGGTGGACAGTACCAAACAAGACTCATTCAAGTAACTAGGGCCACGCTACAACCGTCCTGCAACCGTATGCAATGCACGCAGTTGCTGTGCGGTCATGTTGGCTTTGAGGGGGTTAAAATAGGCAGTGAGGTGGTGACATTACCCTTCCTCACCACATGTCATACGCATCTGAAAAGCGAATCCCCTTAAAACACTCTTCAGAGGGCTATGACAAGTGTAAATGAGCCTTTAATGGAACAGTCCACCGCTCCCGAAAAAGTCATAAATGACCTTACAATCAATGTGCATTTACCACTTTTTTGCATTGAAGCCTGCAGAGCATTGCACTGACAACAGGTGCTATGCACAGGCTCTTGCAGTGTCTACGTACAACCTCAGGTCCATAAGAATGGCTGTGTAGCTGGACTATGATTGCGATGACATCACTGCCTGCAGCCAACATTCTCTGCTGAGTCCCTCTGCGGCGTGGCAGACGGGACTTACAGTAACTTCTATTCATTGCCCCCAGAGATTGATAATGCAGCTTTGTGGACGGAGAACTAAGGAAAGCAGAAAAGACCCCTTAAGGGATTAGCCCACCTTTCCCAAATAAAAGTTGTAAATACTTCTATTCATTGCCCCCAGACCTTGATTATGTGACTCTGCAGGAGGAGGGCTATGGAAAGTGTAAACCAGCCCTTAAAGGATCAGTCCACCTTTTCCAAAAAAAAAAGTCATAAATGGTTACTGGTGCCAAGGAGGGCTGTGCAATTGGACTATGATTGCGATGGCATTACTGCCCTGCAGCCAACATTCTCTGCTGAGTCCCTCTGCGGCGTGGCAGACGGGACTTGCAGTAACGTCTATTCATTTCCCCCAGAGATTGATAATGCAGCTTTGTGGATGGAGAGCTAAGGAAAGCGTAAACAACCCCTTAAAGGATTAGCCCACCTTTCCCAAATAAAAGTTGTAAATACTTCTATTCATTGCCCCCAGACCTTGATTATGTGACTCTGCAGGAGGAGGGCTATGGAAAGTGTAAACCAGCCCTTAAAGGATCAGTCCACCTTTTCCAAAAAAAAAGTCATAAATGATTACAGGTGCCAAGGAGGGCTGTGCAGCTGGACTATGATTGCGATGGCATTACTGCCCTGGTGCCAACATTCTCCGCTGAGTCCCTTTGCGGCGTGGCAGACAGGACTTGTGATAACTTCTATTCATTGCCCCCAGACATTGATGATGTGACTCTGCAGGAGGAAGGCTATGGAAAGTGTAAACCAGCCCTTAAAGGATCAGTCCACCTTTTCCAAAAAAAAAGTAATCAATGATTACAGGTGCCAAGGAGGGCTGTGCAGCTGGACTATGATTGTGATGGCATTACTGCCCTGCTGCCAATATGCTCTGCGGCGTGGCAGATGGGACTTGTAGTAACTTCCGTTCATCGTTCCCGGTCCTTGATGATGCGGCGGCACAGGTGCAGGGCTAATCAAGCCCTTAAAGGATTAGTCCACTTTTCCCAAAGAAAGTCATAAATGATGATCTTATATTCCATGCGCATTTACTACCTTTTTGCATTGAAGCCTGCAGTGATCGCAAGTGCCATGCACAGGCTCTGGCAGTGTCTACCTACAGCCCCAGAGTTGTACAGGTGGACTATGGCTGTGATGACATTACTGCTCTGCAGCCAGCATTCTCCGCTGAGTCCCTTTGTGGCGTGGCAGACAGGACTTGTGCAGGGGTGGACTGACAACTCATGGGGACCCCAGGCAATAGGGGATCATGGGGCCCCTGTGTCCTTGCCCACACTCAAAAAAGCCTACGAAAAATGTACCAGGGGCATCTCATGGGGCCCCCTACTGACCCTAGACCCTTGGGCAGTGCCTGAGTTTCCAAATGGTCAGTCCGCCCCTGGACTTGTGATAACTTCTATTCATTACCCCCAGATATTGATGATGTGACTCTGCAGGCAGAGAGCTGTGGAAAGTGTAAACCAGCCCTTGCAAGGATCAGTCCACCTTTTCCAAAAAAAGTCATAAATGATCACAGGCCTGCTGCCAGCATTCTCCGCTGAGTCCCTCAGTGGCGTGGCAGCCGGAACTTGCACTCATCACTCCTGGACCCTGATGATGCGGCTGTACAGGCAGAGCGATTCAATGCCTCTTTGCTACGTGTCAAGCACCTCGGGATCGCTTTTCAGAGAAGAAGCAGTCCCGGCGGTACATGTGAATGAGCCATAACACAGAAACTGGTGTCACCCACCTGGCTAAGGTGTCTGGCAGGGGACAAAATGAACAGTTCTTTCAAAAAGGCAATTCTCACGTCGGCGTTTCATTTGTGCTTTCCAGCATTTGTCCCGGAGTTGCGCCACACATTGAGAGCGCAGCGAGCGCGCCGTTCCATAACTATGGAATATCCTGTCCTGGGTGCAGGTGTCGGGTTTGATACGCATTTGTTAGGAACTCATTTGTTTCGGGTTTACGACTTCTTTAGTAGTTTTCCACCAAACTTGGAAAACACTTTAAGAGAATGGGGGGGGGGGGACGCGGTTTTTTTTTTCCTTTTTTTTTTTTTGGCGTCCTGTCTGGAATGAATCAGCTCACATTGTCCACGCTGCAGCTGCCTTCTGCGGCACCTCTTCTGAGAGGTGTTGGGAGACGCACACGGAGTCGCTTAATGCAAAGAGGCGCGCGGGGACGCAGAGACGACAATCCGCCGCGGCGCTCTCAGACACGCACTCACTCCTGCGTGCCGGGTAATCTTTTCCAGATGGTCTCAGGGGGTGAGATCCTGACGGTGAGTGGGCCGCCTGGGCCGCCTCGCCATCCGTCTGCGCGGCACCTCGCTAATATTTCACAGGACTTGGCCGCGGCTCGCAGGGGATGAGTGTGAAATACAAGCACAGCCGGCGGCAGCTGCCAGCGAGATCACCGAGGGGGAAAGAGGGGGGGCCAGAGGGGCCCCAATACAATGTAATTGGAAGTCATGGAGGAAAGCTACAGCCAGGGGTGGACTGACAACTCATGGGGCCCCCAGGCAATAGGGGATCATGGGGCCCCTGTGTCCTTGCCCAAACTCAAAAAAGCCTATGAAAAAGGTACCAGGGGCATCTCATGGGGCCCCCTACTGACCCCGGGCCCTCGGGCAGTGTCCGAGTTTCCAAATGGTCAGTCCGCCCCTGGTTACAGCCATTTATAAAGCAGTGAATGTGAACGTTCACCGGTGGTGAATCAGTCACTGTCAGACACATGCATCTAGAAGCTCCACCTATTAAAGCCATCCTTGAGCTCCAATCAGGTGACTTTGCCTAGGCTGAGATGATGTCATCAATCTGCTGCAGGCAGGAGGGAGCGTTTCCTCAGTCTCCTTTCCCCCAGTGATCAGACTGTACATTGTAACTTTGTAGAGGGAGCCCAGATATCAGACTGTACATTGTAACTTTGTAGAGGGAGCCCGGAGATCAGACTGTACATTGTAACTTTGTAGAGGAGCCCGGAGATCAGACTGTATATTGTAACTTTGTAGAGGAGCCCGGAGATCAGACTGTACATTGTAACTTTGTAGAGGAGCCCGGAGATCAGACTGTACATTGTAACTTTGTAGAGGAGCCCGGAGATCAGACTGTACATTGTAACTTTGTAGAGGAGCCCGGAGATCAGACTGTACATTGTAACTTTGTAGAGGAGCCCGGAGATCAGACTGTACATTGTAACTTTGTAGAGGAGCCCGGAGATCAGACTGTACATTGTAACTTTGTAGAGGAGCCCGGAGATCAGACTGTACATTGTAACTTTGTAGAGGGAGCCCGGAGATCAGACTGTACATTGTAACTTTGTAGAGGAGCCCGGAGATCAGACTGTACATTGTAACTTTGTAGAGGGAGCCCGGAGATCAGACTGTACATTGTAACTTTGTAGGAGGAGCCCAGAGATCAGACTGTACATTGTAACTTTGTAGAGGGAGCCCGGAGATCAGACCGTACATTGTAACTTTGTAGAGGGGAGCCCAGAGATCAGACTGTACATTGTAACTTTGTAGGAGGAGCCCAGAGATCAGACTGTACATTGTAACTTTGTAGAGGGAGCCCGGAGATCAGACCGTACATTGTAACTTTGTAGAGGGAGCCCAGAGATCAGACTGTACATTGTAACTTTGTAGAGGGGAGCCCAGAGATCAGACTGTACATTGTAACTTTGCAGCAAGTCACAAGGTGAGAGGTCTGCTTCAGACATTTGTGAACACAACCATGAACTGCACAAGCACCAGGATTTACATGACAGTGTTCAGGAAGTAGATGGTGACCCTAGTTGATGCCTGAACAAAGATGGCGCCATCCTTTTGGAGAAAAGGCATTGTCAGGGAGAGTCCACTGATCCCTTTGAGGTATTAAAGTACTCAGTACTCAGCCTGCATGGACCTGACAATGAAATGATATGTCTGAGGACGGGTCCACTTTATGATTCTGGAATTGGCTACTGAGGCACCAGAGGTCGAGCAGATCCTGAGTCACAAGGTGAGAAGGCTGCTGCTGCAGGGGCTGATCTGCGTCAGACATTTGTGAACACGGCCCAGAACTGCATAGGCACCAGGATTTACGTCTCTGAGTTGGCTGATGGTGACCGTGGGTGATGCCTGAACAAAGATGGCGCCGTCCTTTTGGAGAAAAGTAGAGGTAGGCGTTGTCAGGGGGAGTCCAGGGGATCCCTATGAAATTTAATAAATACCTGGGCAGGGTTCCTGACACAACACTGAGCATGTCTGAGCTTCACAATGAAACATGTCTGAGGACCGGTCCACTTTATGATTCTGGAATTGGCTACCGAGGCGCCAGAGGCCAAGCAGATCCTGAGTCACAAGGTGAGAAGCTGCTGCAGGGGCTCATTATCTCAGTCCAGGGAGCAGATGAAGACATTGGGTGATGCCTGAACAAAGATGGCGCCGTCCTTATGGAGGAAGGCAGAGGTAAGCGTTGTCAGGGGGAGTCCAGGGGATCCCTATGAGAGGTAATATGATTCTGGAATTGGCTGCCGAGGCACCAGAGGTCGAGCCAATCCTGAGTCACAAGGTGAGAAGGCTGCTGCTGCAGGGGCTGATCTGCGTCAGACATTTGTGAACACGGCCCAGAACTGCATAGGCACCAGGATTTACATCTCTGAGTCGGCTGATGGTGACCGTGGGTGATGCCTGAACAAAGATGGCAGCGTCTTTTGGAGAAAAGTAGAGGTAGGCGTTGTCAGGGGCAGTCCAGGGGATCCCTATGAGAGGTAATAAATACCTGGAAAGTGTTCCTGACACAACACTGAGCATGCCTGAGCTTCACAATGAAACATGTCTGAGGACCGGTCCACTTTATGATTCTGGAATTGGCTACCGAGGCACCAGAGGTCGAGCAGATCCTGAGTCACAAGGTGAGAAAGCTGCTGCTGCAGGGGCTGATCTGCGTCAGACATTTGTGAACACGGCCCAGAACTGCATAGGCACCAGGATTTACGTCTCTGAGTCGGCTGATGGTGACCCTGGGTGATGCCTGAACAAAGATGGCGCCGTCCTTTTGGAGAAAAGTAGAGGTAGGCGTTGTCAGGGGGAGTCCAGGGGATCCCTATGAGAGGTAATATGATTCTGGAATTGGCTACCGAGGCACCAGAGGTCGAGCAGATCCTGAGTCACAAGGTGAGAAGGCTGCTGCTGCAGGGGCTGATCTGCGTCAGACATTTGTGAACACGGCCCAGAACTGCATAGGCACCAGGATTTACGTCTCTGAGTCGGCTGATGGTGACCCTGGGTGATGCCTGAACAAAGATGGCGCCGTCCTTTTGGAGAAAAGTAGATGGAAGCATTGTCAGGGGTAGTCCAGGGATCCCTAATACATACCTGTGCTGGCACATTACTGACCGTGAAACAATGCGTCCACTTTAAAAATCAACTGGCGGTCGAGCGCTGGAGGGGGGGGGTTGGCCGTCTTCTGAGCGCGCTCAGTTTATTTGCTAGTCTGGCCGCCATCATACCTGTCAACGGACGGCGCGTGTTTACTAGGCGGCTTAGAAAGGCGCTGGCAGGCATTGGCCGGTCCAGGATGTCTGTGTGAGGCGCGGCGGCAGAGCCAAGTCACACGGAGAGACGCCCGTTATCCTTCCCACAATCCTCTGCGCTTGGCAAGAAGAAGGAGACAAACAGGAATAATGAGCGGCAGCCAGGGAGGCGAGGAGGAAAATACCGATGATCTCCCTCCCCGGCGGGAGAGAAGGAGAAGTGACGGGAAATGAGAGGGAATGATTGGTTCCCGGCCACATGGCACACGGCGGACCTGGATCTGCCGCACCACCTGGCTGCCGTACAAGAGGGAGCCTAAAGTAGAACTCCGGCCTTCTCTTCAGGCTTGGACTGCGGATTTAGTTCTCCAGCCGAAACCGACATTTTGATGGTCATGGGGCTCTCACCACTAATCACCGGGTTAAAGGCAAACTACCCAACGTCCACCAAGGGAAAGGGGCACTCACCATCGACCAGCAGGATAAAGGGGCACTCAAAACTAACCTCCTAACCATGAACCTAGAGGGGTACCCACCACCGATCACCAACTTGGGGGGAAGAACTGACCATTGCTCACCAATCAAGGGGGCATGTACTACTGACCTCCAACAGAAGGGGGCACTAACCACGAACCTAGAGGGGTACCCACCACCGATCACCAACTTGGGGGGAAGAACTGACCATTGTTCACCAACAAAGGGGTAATGCACTACTGACCTCCAACAGAAGGGGGCACTAACCACAAACCGAGAGGGGTACCCACCACTGATCACCAACTTGGGGGGCAGAACTGACCATTGTTCACCAACAAAGGGGTAATGCACTACTGACCTCCAACAGAAGGGGGCACTAACCACAAACCGAGAGGGGTACCCACCACTGATCACCAACTTGGGGGGCAGAACTGACCATTGTTCACCAATCAAGGGGGCATGCACTACTGACCTCCAACAGAAGGGGGCACTAACCACGAACCTAGAGGGGTACCCACCACCGATCACCAACTTGGGGGGAAGAACTGACCATTGCTCACCAATCAAGGGGGCATGCACTACTGACCTCCAACAGAAGGGGGCACTAACCACAAACCTAGAAGGGTACCCACCAATGAAATGGGGAGCTCACAACGCTCCACCACCAGGCTAGACGGGCACTCACTACTGAATGACCACCAATGAAAGGGGGTAATAACAACTCACCACCAGGTCAAGGAGGACACTCTCTACTGAACAGCAAGTTAAAGGGGCACTCAGTATTGACCCCTAATAAAAAATGGGAACTTGAAACTTACCACCATCATGTTAAAGGGGCACTCACTACTCACCTTCAGGTTAAAGGGGCACTCACTACTGACCACCAATGAAGGGGGGCACTCACTACTCACCCTCAGGTTAAAGGGGCACTCACTACTGACCACCAATGAAGGGGGGGCACTCACTACTCACCCTCAGGTTAAAGGGGCACTCACTACTGACCACCAATGAAGGGGGGCACTCACTACTCACCCTCAGGTTAAAGGGGCACTCACTACTGACCACCAATGAAGGGAGGAACTCACAACTCACCCTCAGGTTAAAGGGGCACTCAGTACTGTCCACCAATAAAAGGGGAACTCACCATTGGCCATCAGGTTAAAGGGGGACTCACTACTGACCACCAATAAAAGGGGAACTCACCATTGGCCATCAGGTTAAAGGGGGACTCACTACTGACCACCAATAAAAGGGGGCACTCACCATTGGCCACCAGGTTGAGGGGAGACTCACTACTGACCACCAATAAAAGGGGGTACTCACCATTGACCTCCAGGTTAAAGGGGCACTTACTACTGACCACCAATAAAAGGGGAACTCACCATTGGCCATCAGGTTAAAGGGGGACTCACTACTGACCACCAATAAAAGGGGAACTCACCATTGGCCATCAGGTTAAAGGGGGACTCACTACTGACCACCAATAAAAGGGGGCACTCACCATTGGCCACCAGGTTGAGGGGAGACTCACTACTGACCACCAATAAAAGGGGAACTCACCATTGGCCATCAGGGTAAAGGGGCACTCAGTACTGACCAGCAATAAATGGGGGCACTCACCACACACTGAAGAGTTTTTTGTGGTGCGTTAATGAGCGGTGTGGCTGTGTTAACTTGCCTTGGGCCACCTATGGGGCTACCAATGTGGATGAAAAAATGTGCAAAATGTGTGCTATACGCATGGCGGTGTGCTACGGGGCATTGGGCAGTACTGTAAAATGCGTTGTGCGTTGGGCTGTACTGTGCAATGTGTTGCCATGCGTTGTGTGTTGGGGTGTATTCTGCAGTGTGTTGCCATGCGTTGTGCATTGGGGTGCATTGCGCAATGTGTTGTTGTGCGTTGGGCTGTACTGTGCAATGTGTTGCCATGCGTTGTGTGTTGGGGTGTATTCTGCAGTGTGTTGCCATGCGTTGTGCGTTGAGCTGTACTGTGCAATGTGTTGCCATGCGTTGTGTGTTGGGGTGTATTCTGCAGTGTGTTGCCATGCGTTGTGCATTGGGGTGCATTGCGCAATGTGTTGTCATGCGTTGTGCGTTGGCTGTACTGTGCAATGTGTTGCCATGCGTTGTGTGTTGGGCTGTACTGTGCAATGTGTTGCCATGCGTTGTGTGTTGGGCTGTACTGTGCAATGTGTTGCCATGCGTTGTGCATTGGGGTGCATTGCGCAATGTGTTGTCATGCGTTGTGCGTTGGGCTGTACTGTGCAATGTGTTGTCATGCGTTGTGTGTTGGGGTGTATTCTGCAGTGTGTTGCCATGCGTTGTGCGTTGGGCTGTACTGTGCAATGTGTTGTCATGCGTTGTGTGTTGGGGTGTATTCTGCAGTGTGTTGCCATGCGTTGTGTGTTGGGCTGTACTGTGCAATGTGTTGCCATGCGTTGTGTGTTGGGGTGTATTCTGCAGTGTGTTGCCATGCGTTGTGCGTTGAGGTGTATTGTGCAAGATTTCCCCTCCATGGGGTCCCCTGGTGATAAAGCCCCCACTCACCATTGCCCCCTGCTGGTGTCACCGCATTGTCCATCATGCCCCCCTCCCCCGACACCCTCCCAGATCTGGTATCCATGTTCCTCCTGCGCTGTCAGCACCTCCCGGGAAGACGTTCGATGTGACGATGGAGTCGCTGACACTTCGCACTTCTCTTGCACAAACACGTGCGGATCTTGGCGGTGGGGGGGGAGGGGGGTCTCTACTCCTGCGGACAGCCATGATTGGGGGGGGGGACGCACATGCAGCGCTCAGGGACGCAGGGAATTCTCTGACATCACTAGAACTAAATAAACACATTTAGGGGCCCCATTCACCCAGGGGCCCCATATGTTTCCAATAACGCCCCCCTCCCCCCTAATATTTCTGGATGCTCCGTGGCTGGGAAGAGAAGGGGGGCGGGGCGGAGAGTTTACACAGGAACAGGTGTGAAGGATTTGCGCCAAAGCTTTACCCGCCATCGGCAGACGATCGATTTAAAGGAGAACTCCGGCCTCCCCCCCCAGTTGTATCGGCTCCTCTCATGGACTGAAACGGCTTCCTCTGCATTCACTGCACACTGTGAGCTCCTCACAATGTGCATTGCAGCCAGTCAGACAGAGCTCTGCCTCCGTTCGGACGTCCAGCATCATCTAGCACTTTCCTCCTCATCCTGACTGTCCTTGGCTCCTCCCCTGTCATTGGATTTCAGTTCTGTCAGTCATGGAGGCTCAGCATCACATGTGGGTGTTACCTATGTAAATATCACCTGCCTAGGACCGCCCCCACTCCCCCAGAACACCATTGGGATGAATTAGGGCGGAGACTTTGGGATGAATTAGGGCAGAGATTTTGGGATGAATTAGGGCGGAGACTTCGGGATGAATAAGGGCGGAGACTTTGGGATGAATTAGGGCGGAGACTTCGGGATGAATAAGGGCGGAGACTTCGGGATGAATTAGGGCGGAGACTTCGGGATGAATAAGGGCGGAGACTTTGGGATGAATTAGGGCGGAGACTTTGGGATGAATTAGGGCGGAGACTTTGGGATGAATTAGGGCGGAGATTTTGGGATGAATTAGGGCGGAGACTTTGGGATGAATTAGGGCGGAGATTTTGGGATGAATTAGGGCGGAGATTTTGGGATGAATTAGGGCGGAGACTTTGGGATGAATTAGGGCGGAGACTTCGGGATGAATTAGGGCGGAGACTTCGGGATGAATTAGGGCGGAGATTTTGGGATGAATTAGGGCGGAGACTTCGGGATGAATTAGGGCGGAGATTTTGGGATGAATTAGGGCGGAGACTTTGGAATGAATTAGGGCGGAGACTTCGGGATGAATTAGGGCGGAGACTTCGGGATGAATTAGGGCGGAGACTTTGGGATGAATTAGGGTGGAGATTTTGGGATGAATTAGGGCGGAGACTTCGGGATGAATTAAGGAGGAGACTTCGGGATGAATTAGGGCGGAGACTTCGGGATGAATTAGGGCGGAGACTTCGGGATGAATTAGGGCGGAGACTTTGGGATGAATTAGGGTGGAGATTTTGGGATGAATTAGGGCGGAGACTTCGGGATGAATTAAGGAGGAGACTTCGGGATGAATTAAGGAGGAGACTTTGGGATGAATAATAATAAAGTAAATAATAAAAATAATAGTAAGTATTATTGTTATTATAAATTTTTATTATTATTATTTTTTATAATTATAATAATAAATAATAATAAATAAGTTGTACCATATACACTATATTGCTCTATGTATTGGTCGGCCGCCCTTTCCACACACATGACCTTTAATGGCCTCCCAGTCTTAGTCCGTAGGGTTCAATATTGAGTTGGCCCCGCCCTTTCCACACACATGACCTTTAATGGCCTCCCAGTCTTAGTCCGTAGGGTTCAATATTGAGTTGGCCCCGCCCTTTCCACACACATGACCTTCAATGGCCCCCCCAGTCTTAGTCAGGCAAGTACCATTCTCTGCAACTGCTAAACCCAGACACGTCCATCAGATTGCCAGACAGAGAAGTGTGATTGGTCACTCCAGAGAACACGTCTCCTCTGCTCTAGAGTCCAGTGGCGGCGTGCTTTACACCACGGCATCCGACGCTTTGCATTGCACTTGGTGATGGAAGGCTTGGATGCAGCTGCTCGGCCATGGAAACCCATTCCATGAAGCTCTCTATGCACTGTTGTTGGGCTCATCTGAAGGCCACACCAAGTTTGGAGGTCTTTAGCTATTGACTCTGCAGACAGTTGGTGTCTTCTGTGCACTGTGCGCTTCAGCATGCGCTGACCCCGCCCTGTCATGTGACGTGGCCTACCACTTGGTGGCTGAGTGGCTGTTGTTCCCAGTGGCTTCCACTTTGTTATAATCCCACTAACAGGTGAGCGTGGACTATTTAGTAGCCAGGAAATGTCACGGATGGACTTATTGCCCAGGTGGCCACCTATCACGGGACCACGCTTGGAGTCACTGAGCTCCTGAGAGCGACCCATTCTTTCACCAATGTTTGTAGAAGCCGTCTGCATGTCTAGGGGCTGGATTGTATACACCTGTGTCCATGGAGGGGATTGGAACACCTGAATCACATGATTTGGAGGGCGGGGACAATACTTTTGGCGATGTAGTGTATATATATATATATACAGCCAATGAGATGGGGGCAACCTATATTTTATTTTTTTATTTTATAATTAGAGGTATATAGTGCAAGCAATCTACATGTGATCACATCAGTCCCCGCCCCCGAGGAGCATACAGTCTAAGGTCCCTACCTCCCATCCATACATACACATACTAGGGGCCAATTCAGACAGGAGCCAATTCACCTCCCAGCATGTCTTTGGAATACAGAAGAAAACTGGGGAACCTGAAGGGAACCAACACAGGCACAGAGAGATCATGCAAACTCCATGCAGAGGGTGTCCTTGTTGATATTTTTTCAAATACCAAAAGGCTGAAGACTCCCTCAAGGATGGCTGTTCCGTGCAGTAAAGTGTGACCGCCGCAAAGGATCAGGGATGTGGGGAGATGTCGCGGAGATGGCGGGATAATAGAAGTCATCCAGCCTGAACCCACAGGAAGGACTGAAGAGGGACCATTGTTCCACGGGACCGACCTATCCCTGTGATCAGAGAGCAGAGAGAGGGAGTCGGGTCCATCTACCCATCACATCCCCTCTGTGAGGTCTACTGGGGCCCCAAACCTCACAGCCGCCCCTCCCTAGGTGGCCTGGGGACCCCTACAGACCCTGAGCCAGGAAAGGCCTTGAGTTACTGGTGAGGATACACGAGACCACTGATCAGTCAGAATTAGGCTCCACCCACATCTGAGCATAGCGATTTTGCACATTTTGCCTTGCGCGTGTTTTTCGCGTTTTCATACAGCGTTTTTTTAGGTGTTTTTGAACTTTGGCTTTTTTTTATAAGCCAATAGAGAAAAATATCATCCATTGCATCATTTGTTGATAGGGGTTTTCATTTATTATTATTATTATTAGTGTTATTATTATTATTCATTTATTATTATTTATTTTTATTTTTTTTGCTTAGGGTAAGGGGTTTGTTAAGATTAGATTAGGGTTAGGATTTGGGTTGGGATTAGTATTTTATTTATTATTTTATTTTTTATTTATTATTTTCTTTATAGTATTTTACTGATTATTTTTTTATTATTAATATTTTTCCTCTTAGGGTAATAATAATAATAGTAATCATAATAATAATAGTAATAATAATAATAATAAAATGAAAAATAAATGTAAAATAAATACACAAGTTTTTTTTTTTAGGTGTTTTTGAATTTTGGTGGTTTTTTTATTAGCCAATAGAGAAAAATATCATCCATTGCATCATTTGTTGCTAGGTTTTTTTTTAGTTTTTCCATCAGCTTTTTTATTATTATTATTACTATTATTATTATTAGTGTTATTATTATTCATTTATTATTATTTATTTTTATTTTTTTTGCTTAGGGTAAGGGGTTTGTTAAGATTAGATTAGGGTTAGGATTTGGTTTGGGTTGGGATTAGTATTTTATATATTATTTTATTTTTTGTTTATTATTTTCTTTACAGTATTTTACTGATTATTTTTTTATTATTAATATTTTTCCTCTTAGGGTAATAATAATAATAGTAATCATAATAATAATAGTAATAATAATAATAATAATAATAATAATAAAATGAAAAATAAATGTAAAATAAATACACAAGTTTTTTTTTTTAGGTGTTTTTGAATTTTGGTGGTTTTTTTATTAGCCAATAGAGAAAAATATCATCCATTGCATCATTTGTTGCTAGGTTTTTTTTAGTTTTTCCATCAGCTTTTTTATTATTATTATTATTATTACTATTATTATTATTAGTGTTATTATTATTCATTTATTATTATTTATTTTTTTTTTTTTTTGCTTAGGGTAAGGGGTTTGTTAAGATTAGATTAGGGTTAGGATTTGGTTTGGGATTAGTATTTTATTTATTATTTTATTTTTTATTTTTTATTTTCTTTATAGTATTTTACTGATTATTTTCTCATTATTATTTTTTTCCTCTTAGGGTAATAATAATAATAGTAATCATAATAATAATAGTAATAATAATAATAATAATAATAATAATAAAAAAATGAAAAATAAATGTAAAATAAATACACAAGTTTTTTTTTTTAGGTGTTTTTGAATTTTGGTGGTTTTTTTATTAGCCAATAGAGAAAAATATCATCCATTGCATCATTTGTTGCTAGGTTTTTTTTAGTTTTTCCATCAGCTTTTTTATTATTATTATTACTATTATTAGTAGTAGTAGTAGTATTAGTATTATTATTCATTTGTTATTAATATTATTTTTTCTTAGGGTAAGGGATTAGTTACGGTTAGATTAGGGTTAGGATTGGGTTTGGGTTGGGATTAGTATTTTATTTTTTATTTTCTTATTTTTTATTTATTATTTTCTTTATAGTATTTTACTGATATTTTCTCATTCATATTTTTTTCTCTTAGGGTAATAATATTAATAATAATCATAATAATAATAGTAGTAATAATAATAAAATGAAAAAATAAATGTAAAATAAATACACAAGTAAAAAAAAAAAAAAATCATAAAGAGCTGCGGGGATTTTAAATCCCCAGCTTTTCCTTCTGTGATGGCAGGGAGGTTTCCAGCACCGCTCCCGTGTGCCAGTCCTGGGTTCATACAGGGGGAGTGGGAAAGCCGCCTGCCATTTGGACCGATATTCTTCGCAATGCAATTTGCGTCCACGCGTTTTGTATTGACGCAAATCGCACCACAAAGTTTTGGTTTCAGGTATCGGGAGCATTTTCACGCACATGAGTACTCCTGAAATCACCCGGTATTGGCTCTCATACCGGTATCGATGGATCACGACATTTTAGTGTCATTTTAACCTCTTCCCGGCATCTGTTTTATGCAGGGGGGGGGAGCCAGTCCGGTTGGCTGTCACGGTGGTGACATCATTGGGGGTTGGTCTTGGTAGCAACTGATCATTACTAGCGCCTGGAGGATGTCTCAAACAGCCCGGGAGCGCGCAGTGTCATGGACGCATACATGCGGCGTGTGTGAGGCCACCCTCCCAGTCGCTGCACGTACGCATTACACGGGTTAAATAGAACGCATTACATGCGACGGGCCAAACATATCAATAGAATAAAAGTCAGACTTTTGATCAAAGTATCAAACATTTTGATTAAAGTAGACTTTTTTTTTTTAACTTTTGTTACTTTTTTAACTTTTGTTACTTTTTTTACTTTTGTTACTTTTTTTGCTACTTTTGTTACTTTTTTTTTACTTTTGTTACTTTTTTTTAAAATTTTACTTTTTTTTTACTTTTGTTACTTTTTTTTTTTTTACTTTTGTTACTTTTTTTTTAACTTTTGTTACTTTTTTAACTTTTGTTACTTTTTTATTTTTTGTTACTTTTTTAACTTTTGTTACTTTTTTTAACTTTTGTTAATTTATTTTTTTAACTTTTATTACTTTTTTTTTACTTTTGTTACTTTTTTTTTTTACTTTTGTTGCTTTTTTTTTTTTTGCTTTAATTTTTTTTTTACTTTTGTTACTTTTTTAACTTTTGTTACTTTTTTTAACTTTTGTTACTTTTTTTTACTTTTGTTACTTTTTTTTTTTACTTTTGTTACTTTTTTTTTACTTGTGTTGCTTTTTTTTTTACTTTTATTTTTTTTTTTACTTTTGTTACTTTTTTTAACTTTTGTTACTTTTTTTAACTTTTGTTACTTTTTTTATTTTTTGTTACTTTTTTTAACTTTTGTTAATTTATTTTTTTAACTTTTGTTACTTTTTTTTTTACTTTTGTTGCTTTTTTTTTTTTTGCTTTAATTTTTTTTTTACTTTTGTTACTTTTTTAACTTTTGTTACTTTTTTTAACTTTTGTTAATTTTTTTTTTACTTTTGTTACTTCTTTTTTTACTTTTGTTACTTCTTTTTTTACTTTTGTTGCTTTTTTTTTTTACTTTTATTTTTTTTTACTTTTGTTACTTTTTTTAACTTTTGTTACTTTTGTTTTTTTTAACTTTTGTTACTTTTTTAACTTTTGTTACTTTTTTTAACTTTTGTTACTTTTTAAAATTTTGTTACTTTTTTTATTTTTGTTACTTTTTTTTTACTTTTGTTACTTCTTTTTTTACTTTTGTTGCTTTTTTTTTTTTACTTTTATTTTTTTTTTTTACTTTTGTTACTTTTTTTAACTTTTGTTACTTTTGTTTTTTTAACTTTTGTTACTTTTTTAACTTTTGTTACTTTTTTTTAACTTTTGTTACTTTTTTTAAATTTTGTTACTTTTTTTGATTTTTGTTACTTTTTTTAACTTTTGTTGGTCATGGTCAGGGCCGCACCGCTTTCTCAAGTAGCACATGCACTGCTTTTGGTGCGATTTGCATAGACACCTGTGTCAGATGTCTTGCAAATTGCGCCTGAAGTCCAATCGTCCCCCAACTCCCAAAATCGCGCGACTTCGCTGTAATTCTCATTTCAAAGTCGGGTTTGATGTGACCCGGGGGAGGGGGGGGTAATATGGCTTTGTCTAGGTTCACACCTGTGCCGGTTGCATTTGAGCCGTTTTTGCGTTGCGTTTCGTGTTGCTTTTTTTGCGTTTCGCATTTTTGCACTTGTGTATTTGATGCCTTTTGCGGGATTTTTCTATCATTTTTTTTTACTTTTCTTGTTGCTAGGCAGATTTAAAATGCAGCAAAAACGCAACACATGCTTCTCTGCAGTATTTCCATTGAAGTCTATAGTAACAAAAAACACCACTTGCGTTTGAGCCGTTTCTGCGTTGCGTTTCGTGTATTTTTTTTGCGTTTAGCATTTTTGCACTTGCGTATTTGATGCATTTTGCAGGATTTTTCTTGCATTTTTATTATTTTTCTTGTTTTTCGTCCCCCCAAAAAATCGGACGATTTTTGCACCGTTAGTGGGTTAATTGTTCGGACGTTTTTCGGGGTTTTTGCACATTTTTTTATCAGGCATGTTGGAAAATTTGCAGCCGATTTTGACGATTGCCCGATTTTCCCAGCAATGATGGGCGAATCCGCCGATCGTTTTACAGATAAAAAAGAAGAATTCCAGTCCGATATTATTTTATATGAAAAGTCTTGCGGTTGCAACAATGTATCCAAATAATGTATTTGTATTGCTGTCACATTGTATGGTGTGCTCCCCTGCAGGGGCGGACTGACAACTCATGGGGCCCCCAGGCAATAGGGATCATGGGGCCCCTGTGTCCTTGCCCAAACTCAAAAAAGCCTATGAAATAGGTACCAGGGGCATCTCTTGGGGCCCCGGGCCCTTGGGCAGTGCCCGAGTTTCTGAATGGTCAGTCTGCCCCTGCTCCCCTGTCTCTGCAAGGGACAGAAGTTATGGGGTTAATGCCGGCCATAGACGGGTCGAAAATCGGCCAATTTTTCAGCCGAAAACAAAATTGGATGATTTTTGCACCGTTAGTGGGTTAATTGGTCGGCCGTTTTTTGAGGTTTTGGCACTTTTTTTATCGGTAAAGTTGGAAAAAAATAGTCCGATTTTGCCGATTGGCCGATTTTCCCAGCAATGATGGGCAAATCGGCCAATCGTTTTACCAATAAAAAAATCTGCGCATGAGCCGTGACCTGCAAGAAGAAGAAGAAGAAGAAGAGGAAGAAAAAGCAGAAGAAGAAGAAGAAGAAAAAGAATAAGAAAAAGAAGAAAAAGAAGAAGAGAAGAAAAAGAAGAAGAGGAAGAAAAAGAAGAAGAAGAAAAGAAGAAGAAAAAGAAGAAGGAGTAAAAGAAGAAGAGGAAGAAAAAGAAGAAAAAGAAGAAGTAAAAGAATTAGAAAAAGAAGAAAAAGAAAAAGAAGAAGGAGAAAAAGAAGAAGAAGAAGAAGAAGAAAAAGTATAAGAAAAGAAGAAAAAGAAGAAGAGAAGAAAAAGAAGAAGAAGAAAAGAAGAAGAAAAAGAAGAAGGAGTAAAAGAAGAAGAGGAAGAAAAAGAAGAAGAAGAAAAGAAGAAGAAAAAGAAGGAGTAAAAGAAGAAGAGGAAGAAAAAGAAGATGAAAAAGAAGAAGTAAAAGAATTAGAAAAAGAAGAAAAAGAAAAAGAAGAAGGAGAAAAAGAAGAGGAAGAAAAGAAGAGGAAGAAGAAGAAGAAAAAGAAGAAGAAAAAGAAGAAGAAGAGGAAGAAAAAGAAGAAGAAGAAGAAGAGGAAGAAAAGAAGAGGAAGAAAAAGTATAAGAAAAGAAGCAAAAGAAGAAGAGGAAGAAAAAGAAGAAGAAAAAGAAGAAGAAGAGGAAGAAAAGAAGAAGAAGAAAAAGAAGAAGAAGAGGAAGAAAAGAAGAGGAAGAGAAAGAATAAGAAAAAGAAGAAAATGAAGAAGAGAAGAAGAAAAAGAAGAAAAGAAGAAGAAAAAAGAAAAAAGAAGAAGAAAAAGAAGAAGAGGGAGGAGAAGAAGAAGAAGAGGAAAAAGAAGAAAGAAGTAGAAAAAGAAGAAGAAAAAGAAGAAAAAAAAAAGTTAAAGAAAAAGAACGAAAAGAAAAAGAAGAAGAAAAGAAGAAGAAAAAGAAGAAGACAAAGTAAAAGAAGAAAAAGAAGAAGTAGAAGAAGAAGACAAAAAAGAAGAAAAAAGAAAAAAAGAAGAAAAGAGAAGTAGTAGAAGAAGAAGAAGAAGAATTCCAGTCCGCTATTATATTTTATATGAAAAGTCTTGCAGTTGCAACAATGTATCCATTTGTATCAGAATAAAACCATCTGTATCTGAAATGAGTACAAATGGATACAAATAGATACATTGTTGCAACCGCAAGACTTTTCATATAAAATATAATAGCGGAGCTCTCTGCAGGGACAGAAGTAATTAAATGCCGGCCGTAGACGGGACAAAAATCGGCTGATTTTTTTTTTACCATTGGTGGTAACGTCGGCCTATTGAACGACCGATTTTTCTTTTTTTCTTTTTTTTTTTAAAACGCCTGGTTTTTGACCCGTCTCTGGACTGCATAAAAGTGCAAAAAACCTGAAAACTGGCCGGCAAGTTAACCCACTAACAGTGCAAAAATCAGCTGATTTAAAAAAAAAAAAAAAATGAAAAATCGGTTGTTCGATCGGCCGACGTTACCACCAACGGTAAAAACAAATCGTCCGATGTTCGTCCCGTCTGCGGCCGGCATAAGCGGAGTGAACGTCATTCAGTTCAGCTACTTGAGTATAGATCTTCTCCGGCTCCGGTGGACGGGTCACCCAGGTGTGGCCCGGACTATGATATCAATGCCGCCCCCTCGCCCTGTCGCCCCGTCGCCCCATTGTCCTGGAGATGTTAAATAAACTCTGCAATAGGCAGCAGATTCCCCCTCCCCCCCACTACACCAGCTACACACAATGGGATTAACCCCTCAGTTGGGGGAGGGGATCCCCGCACTCCATTGAGCACTGAAGAGGCCTCCATTCATACTGCAGAATGGCTGCACGCTGCACCGCTGCTTCACCAGCCTCCCCAACATCAGGGCGCAATTAACTTCAAGAGCCTGCACACAGGGGGAGCCAGCGGAGAGTGACACCGGGGAGATCAGGGGCCACTCAGGGGCCACCCCCCCCCCTAACAAATCCCGGCTCCTAGACGCAGGGCTAAAGCCGGCCATCCTCTAGTAGATATTTGGAAGGAAAATTTTAATTTCAAAAACTCTTCGTTCTATTTTCCGGTCATCAGTGCCGTCGGCTGAACGTTCGACTTTTGACCGCGGCGATCAAAAAATTCTCAGGGGCGGGACAGAAAATTTTTCTTGAACAAATACATTTCTAACAGTTCAAAGCGCTGCAAAAACGCATCAAAAACGCAACACAGAAACGGCTCAAATGCACACCTGCAACCGTTTTCACCCGCTGCGTTTTTTGGGAAGGCTCAGGGATTTTTTGGAACGCCAAAAGTTGCATTTTTGTTTCTATAGACTTCGGTGGAAACGCTGCAGAAGAACATGTGTTGCGTTTTTTGCCAGGTTTTTGATGTGTTTTGCATTTTAAATCTGCCTAGCAACAAGAAAAAAAGAAGAAAAAAACGCAAAACGTGTCAAAAACGCTGCAAAAATGTGTCAAAAATACACAACATAAAAAGCAACGCAGAAAAACGGCTGAAAACGCAAACCTGCATAGGTGTGAAGCTAGACTCCGGTTCGCACTTGTGCGGTGCGGCAAATCGCATGTGATTCGCGCAGGGACCGCACCGCATTCCCGTGCAAATCACATGCGAGTTCTGCGCAGCGCGATTTGAGCCATACCTTTTGTATGGCTCAAATCGCACCGCATCCGCACCAAGAAGGTGCAGGACCCTTTTTTTTTCTTGAATAAAACAAATGTCTAACAGCCCGGGTTTGCGCAAAACGCGTCAAAAACGCAATGCAGAAACAGCTCAAATGCAAACCTGCAACCTTCCATCGCTGCGTTTTTTGGGAAGGGTCAGGGACTTTTTTGAAACGCAAAAAGTTGCATTTTTGTTTTTATAGACTTTGGGGGAAACGCTGCAGAAAAGCATGTATTGCGTTTTTGCTGCGTTTCGCATTTTAAATCTGCCTAGCAACAAGAAAAAACCGCGAAAACGCTGCAAAAATATGTCAAAAAAGCAAAACGCGACATAAAACGCAACGCACAAACGGCTGAAACGCAAACCTGCATAGGTGTGAAGCCAGGGGCGGACTGACAACTCATGGGGCCCCCCGGGCAATAGGGGATCATGGGGCCCCTGTGTCCTTGCCCAAACTCAAAAAAGCCTATGAAAAAGGTACCAGGGGCATCTCATGGGGCCCCCTACTGACCCCGGGCCCTCGGGCAGTGCCCGAGTTTCCAAATGGTCAGTCCGCCCCTGTGTGAAGCTAGACTCAGTCCGGATTCACACTTGTGCGGTGCGGCAAATCGCATGTGATTGACGCAGGGACCGCTCCGCATTCTCGTGCAAATCACATGCATATTGTGCGTGGTGCGATTTGAGCCGTACATTTTCTATGGTTCAAATCGCACCGAATCCTACAAAGGTGTAGGACCCTTTTTTTCAGACCGCATGGGTAGATCCGATTCTGCATATCTCACCGGACCATTTTCGGGGGGGGGTGTTAACATACACACCCGCAGCGGTTCGCATGAACGGGTTGCGATTGTGATGCGATGCGGAATTCGCACCGCATCATTGTGAACCTGGGCTCAATGTGGTTTTCCTTCCGGGTAGCCCATGCCAGGGGCGGACTGACCATTTGGAAACTCAGGCACTGCCCGAGGGCCCGGGGTCAGTAGGGGGCCCCATGAGATGCCCCTGGTACCTTTTTCATAGGCTTTTTTGAGTTTGGGCAAAGACACAGGGGCCCCATGATCCCCTATTGCCCGGGGGCCCCATGAGTTGTCAGTCCACCCCTGGTCCATGCATCCCAAAACCGAATGTTAAAAGGAAATGTACTGAGAATTTTCATATGAATAAGCCCCGGTCACACTGGATGCGACTTGACATGCGATTCGCATGCCAAGCGACTTGAAAATCGTATGCCAAGTCGCACCCTATTGTCCGCAATTACAGCGGTCACAATTGCGCGGATCCGACTTGGTCGGAGTCGCACCGATTTCTAAAGTAGTACATGCGCTGCTTTTGGTGCGACTTGCATAGACATCTGTGTCAGATATCTTGCAAATCGCACCTGAAATCAACATGTCATCCGACTTCACTGTAAGTCGCACGATTTCAAAGTCAGGCTTGATGTGACCGGGGGCTAAGTGCCCGATCACACCAGTGCGATTTGCAAATTGAAATCGCACCTGAAATCGCATCTAATGAATGTGAATGTCAGTGTCTTAACACGTGCGATTTGCTGCAGTGCGATTTCTGAAGTCGTTTTTGCATGACTTTTTCTGCAGTTTTGTTTTGTGGCGATTACACAGACATAGAATATAATAGAAATCGCAATGCAAGAAATCACTGAAAATCTCCACAAGTAGCAATTCTTGAGAAATCGCGCTGAAATGGCACACAAATCGCAATGCAAATCGCAAGAAATCGTTGAAAATCTTCAGAAATCGCACCTGAAATTTGCACACTGCAGTTTTCAGAGACATAGAATATAACAGAAATCACAATGCAAGAAATCATTGAAAATCTTCACGAGTCTTCAGATATAGCATCTGAAATCGCACACAAATCGCATGATTTTAAATCGCAGCGGTGTGATCGGTGACTAATGCAGGACACATGTGGGTTGAATTCAGAACAAATTTTCCTTAGAAAATCAGAAATTCTGTAAGTTTTGTAATCCATTGATTTTCAAAATTCAACCAACCGAGCCTTCAATTTCACGTGTTGCGAATGTCGCCTTCAATTACACGTGCGATTTGCTGCAGTAGTTTTTGCATTACTTTTTCTGCAGTTTTGTTGCGATTTCACAGACATAGAATATAATAGAAATCACAATGAAAGAAATCACTGAAAATCTTCACTAGTAGCAATTAAGTTTTCAGAAATCACGCTGAAATCGCACACAAATCGCGTGAGTTTAAATCGCAGCGGTATGCAAGTAGTCCTTGCATTACTTTTTCTGCAGTTTTGTTTTGTTGCGATTTCACAGACATAGAATATAATAGAAATCGCAATGCAAATCACAAGAAATCGTTGAAAATTGTCCTCAGAAATCGCACACAAATCGCAGCGGTATGATCGGTGAGTAATGCAGGCCATGCGTGGGTTGAATTCCAAACAAATTTTCTTTAGAAAATCAGAAATTCTGTGCGTTTATTATCTGATGGCGCCATCATTGATTTTCAAAATTCAATTTCACGTGTTGTGACTGTCAGCGTCTTATCACGTGCGGTTTGCTGCAGCGTGATTTCTGAAGTCGTTTTTGCGTTACTTTTTCTGCAGTTTTGTTGCGACTTCACAGACATAGAATATAATAGAAATCGCAATCCAAATCGCAAGAAATCGTTAAAAATCTTCAAAAGTCTTCAGAAATCACACCTGAAATCGCATACAAATCTCGTGATTTTAAATCGCAGCGGTATGATCGGTGACTAATGCAGGCCACGCGTGGGTTGAATTCAGAACAAATTTTCTGTAGAAAATCAGACATTTCCTGCGTTTTGTAATCCGAAGGCTCCACCCCTGATTTTTAAAATTCAATCCAATCCAGCCTTCAATTTCACGTGTTGTGAACGTCAGTGTCTTATCACAAGCGATTTGCTGCAATGCGATTTCTGAAGTCGTTTTTACGTTACTTTTTCTGCAGTTTTGTTTTGTTGCGATGTCACAGACATAGAATATAATAGAAATCGCAATGCAAATCGCAAGAAATTGTTGAAAATCTTCACAAATAGCACCTGAAATCGCACACAAATCACGTGATTTTAAATCCCAGCGGTGTGACCGGTGACTAAGTTCCAGGTCACACTGGATGAGAATTGGTATGCGATTTGCATGCCATGCGACTTGCAAATCTCATTCCAAGTAGCACCCTATTGTCTGCAATTACAGCGGTCACATCGGTGCGGTTCTGACTTGGTCTACTTTTGGTGCGATTTGCATAGACATCTGTGTCTGATGTCTTGAAAATCACACCTGAAATCGGCAAGTCACCTGACTTTGCAATCGTGCGACTTCACCATAAGTCGCACGATTTCAAAGTCGGGCTTGATGTGACCGGGGGGGGGGTTAAGGCTTTGTTCACACTGGATGCGATTTACAATTGCGAGATTTGTTTGCGATTTCACCGAGTTTTCTGAAGATTTGTTTGCAACTTGTGAAGATTTCCCAACGATTTCTTGCGTTTCGCAGTGCGATTTCTATTGTAGTCTATGTATGTGAAATCGCAACAAACTGCAGAAAAAGTTATACAAGAACTACTTTAGAAACCGCAGCAAATCGCATGTGTTAAGACCAGGGGTGGACTGACCATTGGGGAACTCGGGCACCACCTGGGGGCCCGGGGTCAGTAGGGGGCCCCATGAGATGTCCCTGGTACCTTTCATAGGCTGTTTTGGGTGTGGATTGTGTGGGCGAGGACACAGGGGCCCCATGATCCCCTATTGCCCGGGGGCCCCATGAGTTGTCAGTCCGCCCCTGGTTAAGACACCGACATCCACATTCATTAGATATGATTTCAGGTGCGATTTCAATTCTCAAATCGCATCTGAAATCGTGGCGGTGTGAACCAGGGCTAAGCCCCCAGTCGCACAGGATGAGAACTGGCATGCGATTTGCATGCCATGCGACTTGAAAATCGCATGACAAGTCGCACCCTATTGTAATTACAGTGGTCACATCGGTGCAGTTCTGACTTGGCCGGAGTCGCACCGATTTCTACAGTAGCACATGCACTATTTTCGATGCGATTTGCATAGACACCTGTGTCGGATGTCTTGCAAATCGCACCTGAAATCAACATGTCATCCGACTTTGAAATCGCACGGCTTCACTGTAAGTCGCATGATTTCAAAGTCAGGTTTGGTGCGACCCGGGGTGTCAGTCTACTAGCACATGGCCAGCTTGGCACAACCCGCTAATAAATAATCGCTGTATGACCGGCTGACCCAAGGAGATCCAGATTCATATCAGGGGCGGACTGACAACTCATGGGGCCCCCCGGGCAATAGGGGATCATAGGGCCCCTGTGTCCTTGCCCACACATGCAAAAAAGCCTATGGGGCCCCCTACTGACCCCGGGCCTGACTTTCCAAATGGTCAGTCCGCTCCTGTATCTTATGTCTCTGCTGGAGACAGGGGCGGACTGACCATTTGGAAACTCAGGCACTGCCCGAGGGCCCGGGGTCAGTATGGGGCCCCATGAGATGCCCCTGGTACCTTTTTCATAGGCTTTTTTGAGTTTGGGCAAGGACACAGGGGCCCCATGATCCCCTATTGCCTGGGGGGCCCCATGAGTTGTCAGTCCGCCCCTGGCTGGAGATAGTAAATATCATCATTTAACCCCATCACTGCCATAGGTCATACAGTCATGGCCAAAAATACTGAAATATTGCCCCCCCCCCCACACACATTTCTGCACCCAGAAAATTGTCGCAGTTCCGAATATTTCGTATTATATTATATTCTCATGTTTATTTCTTGTGTTTGTATCGGTCTGACATAAAAAAAAGCAGAGAAACAAAAAAGCAAAACTGACGCATTTCACCCAAAACCCCAAATATGGACTGGACAAAATTGTTGGCACCTTCTCAGAAATAATCGCATTCCAAGCCTGTGATGTTCCTGAAATTTGTCATTAAACTTCCCGTATCCATGACAATACACCAAAAAATGACAGGAAGACTCTGAAAACCCATCAGATCCCAATGGGGAGGAATCTCCTGCTGGATCTCTATCCTGACATGGACGGGGGATGGGTGAGGAACGTAAGGACGCCCCATCGTTTGATGGAAATGATCGACCTACAGAGGACTGAATTCACAGACACCCCGAAAATCAAAGTGAAGAAATGATGCAGCAGGCGAGTCCATGTTGGTGAAATTTCATTGCAGCAACTCAGAATGGTCCTCAGTAGTCTGTGTGGCCCCCACGTGCTTGTATGCATGTCTGACCACGTCGGGGGAGGGTCCTAATGAGACCACGGATGGTGTCCTGGAGGATTTCCTCCCAGATCTGGACCAGGACATCACTGAGCTCCTGGACAGTCTGAGGTGCAACCTGGTGGTGTCAGATGGACCGAAACATGACATCCCAGAGGGGTTCTATTGGATTTAGGTCAGGCGAGCGTGGGGGCCATTCAATGGTATCAATTCCTTCATCCTCCAGGAACTGCCTGCATACTCCCCCCACATGAGGCCGGGCATTGTCTGCACCAGGAGGAACCCAGGACCCACCGCACCAGGAGGAACCCAGGACCAACTGCACCAAGAGGAACCCGGGACCCACCGCACCAGGAGGAACCCAGAACCCACTGCACCAGGAGGAACCCGGGACCCACCGCACCAGGAGGAACCCAGAACCCACTGCACCAGGAGGAACCCAGGACCCACTGCACCAGGAGGAACCCATAACCCACTGCACCAGGAGGAACCCAGGACCCACCGCACCAGGAGGAATCCAGGACCCACCGCACCAGGAGGAACCCAGGACTCACTGCACCAGGAGGAACCCAGGACCCACTGCACCAGGAGGAACCCAGGACCCACTGCACCAGGAGGAATCCAGGACCCACCACACCAGGAGGAACCCAGGACCCACCACACCAGGAGGAACCCAGGACACACCGCACCAGGAGGAACCCAGGACCCACCGCACCAGGAGGAACCCAGGACTCACCGCACCAGGAGGAACCCAGGACCCACTGCACCAGGAGGAACCCAGGACTCACCGCACCAGGAGGAAACCAGGACCCACCGCACCAGGAGGAAACCAGGACCCACCGCACCAGGAGGAACCCAGGACTCACCGCACCAGGAGGAACCCAGGACTCACCGCACCAGGAGGAACCCGGGACCCACTGCACCAGGAGGAATTCAGGAGACACTGCACCAGCGTAGGGTCTGACAATGGGTCCAAGGATTTCATCCCGATACCTAATGGCAGTCAGGTTGCCATTGCCTAGCCTGTAGAGGTCTGTGTGTCCCTCCATGGATATCCCTCCCCAGACCATCACTGACCCACCACCAAAACAGTCATCCTGAACCATGTTACAGGCAGCAGAACGTTCTCCACGGCTTCTCCAGACCCTTTCACGTCTGTCACATGTGCTCAGGGTGAACCTGCTCTCATCTGTGAAAAGCACAGGGCGCCAGTGGTGGACCTGCCAATTCTGGGGTTCAATGGCCAATGCCAATCCAGCTCTATGGTGCCGGACAGTGAGCACAGGGCCCACTAGAGGACGTCGGGCCCTCAGGCCACCCTCATGAAGTCTGTTTCTGATTGGTCAGAGACATTCACACCAATGGCCTGCTGGAGGTCATTTTGTAGGGCTCTGGCAGGGCTCATCCTGTTCCTCCTTGCACAAAGGAGCAGATACCGGTCCTGCTGATGGGTTAAGGACCTTCTACGGCCCTGTCCAGCTCTCCTAGAGTAACTGCCTGTCTCCTGGAATCTCCTCCATGCTCTTGAGACTGTGCTGGGAGACACAGCAAACCTTCTGGCAATGGTACGTATTGATGTGCCATCCTGGAGGAGTCGGACTGCCTGTGCAACCTCTGTAGGGTCCAGGTATGGCCTCATGCTACCAGTAGTGACACTGACCCGAGCCTCCACCTGTAAAACCATTCCTGTTTTGGGGGTTATCTCATTGTTGCCCATCTAGTGCACCTGTTGTTAATTTCATTACCATCAAAGCAGCTGAAACTGATGAACACCCCCCTCTGCTACTTACCTGACCAGATCCATATCCCGGGAGTTCCATGGACTCGATCCTAGACTCGGATTACAAAGTCTTCCTTTCATTTTTTTTTAAACCACACAGACAACCAGTTAAAATGGTAAAAAATGGACTGCTGGATGCAATTTGCGTGCTTCCAGCAGCGATCACCTCTGGGCGGACAGCTGTGGCCACCATTGACCTGTCATTGAAGAGGGCTTGGAGGCCGCAGCTGGTCGCACACGGGTGACTGAACCAGGAATTTGCAGATAGGAAGTGGCGGATGCCGCCATACACATCCACTGAACTCTTCCCAAAGCTTTGAATGATGGGGGAGGGGATAGAATTTTAGGCGGTTTTAAAAGCGCTCTACTCTATATGCCCTTTTGGGGGCTTTTGTTCCACTTCCTGTTGTGTCACTTTGGCAGGAAGCAAGGAGAATGTCTCCACCAGGGACGCAGCAATGAAAAGCCATTGTATTGATGGAATGACGGCTCTCTGTAGGCTGTCCATCGTCATTCAGGGTGAACTGGACAGGGAGGGCGCAGGATCGGCATTTAGAATGGTTCCAGACAGGGGTAGACTGACAACTCATGGGGCCCCCGGGCAATAGGGGATCATGGGGCCCCTGTGTCCTTGCCCACACTCAAAGCACACCCAAAAGAGCCATTAAAAAAGGTACCAGGGGCATTTCATGGGGCCCCCTGCTGACCCCGGGCCCTCGGGCACTGCCCGAGTGCTCGAATGGTCAGTCCGCCCCTGGTTCCAGATCATGAACTGCCTATTGTCTGCTCTTCACATTGCAAGAAAACAAGATCGACTGATCGAGTTCATTTCATTGAAGCGAATGAAAGGCAGATGAAAGACATTTCTGGGAGTCGTTTTAATGGCCAAGCAGTTCGTATTTCTGTCCATCCAGTCCTGAGATTTGCACGGCCTGGCAGGGCAGGAAACCTGCTCTTTCTTTGCTGCAGTTTAGTAACACATCAGGTCTTGTCCCTCCCTCAGCCTGTGATTGGACAGCCAAAGGAGGAGCTGTTGTCATTTCAGCTCTCTGTCGCTCTGCTCTCTCCTCCTGTCAGCATGTCCCTTGGAAGCACATCAGCCTTGGAGCACAAAAAAGTAGATGGTCTGTGATGTTTCTCCCTCTTCCAGTCTGAGCTCTGCTGTACAGAGGATATTAAGGCTGATATCAGGTCAAATGAAACTGTCTGCGCTGTTCACACATGCAGTAAAAGCAAGGGGTCTGGCCATGTTTTTGCCGCCCATCAAAAGAGTAACATGGCGGATGGCGGGTCATAGACATGCAGTGGCCACAAAGCAAGGTCATTATCACTCGGCTTTGCTGAGGAGGATAAACTCGCCAATTGAAGTCATCCGTCAGTCAAATGCTCCATGTAGTTACACAAACCGAGGAAACTCTGGATATCCTGTGATGTGGTGTGGCATGGTGAGGTGAGGTGCGGTGTGGTGAGGTGTGGTGCGGTGTAGCGTGGTGTGGTGTGGTGCGATGCGGTGTAGCGTGGTGTGGTGCGGTGTAGTGTGGTGTGGTGTGGTGCGATGCGGTGTGGTGCGGTGCGGTGTGGTGTGGTGCGGTGCGGCATGGTGAGGTGTGGTGTGGTGCAGTGCGGTATGGTGAGGTGTGGTGTGGTGTGGTGTGGTGCGGTGCGGCATGGTGAGGTGTGGTGTGGTGCGGCATGGTGAGGTGTGGTGCGGCATGGTGAGGTGTGGTGTGGTGCGGTGTGGTGCGGTGCGGCATGGTGAGGTGTGGTGTGGTGCGGCATGGTGAGGTGTGGTGCGGCATGGTGAGGTGTGGTGTGGTGCGGCATGGTGAGGTGTGGTGTGGTGCGGTGCGGCATGGTGAGGTGTGGTGTGGTGCGGTGCGGCATGGTGAGGTGTGGTGTGGTGCGGCATGGTGAGGTGTGGTGTGGTGTGGTGCGGCATGGTGAGGTGTGGTGTGGTGTGGTGTGGTGCGGCATGGTGAGGTGTGGTGCGGTGCGGCATGGTGAGGTGTGGTGTGGTGCGGTGCGGTGTGGTGCGGCATGGTGAGGTGTGGTGTGGTGCGGTGCAGCATGGTGAGGTGTGGTGTGGTGTGGTGTGGTGCGGTGCGGTGTGGTGCGGTATGGTGAGGTGTGGTGTGGTGTGGTGCGGTGCAGCATGGTGAGGTGTGGTGTGGTGTGGTGCGGTGTGGTGCGGTATGGTGAGGTGTGGTGTGGTGTGGTGCGGTGTGGCATGGTGAGGTGTGGTGTGGTGCGGTGTGGTGCGGTGTGGCATGGTGAGGTGTGGTGTGGTGCGGTGTGGTGTGGTGCGGCATGGTGAGGTGTGGTGTGGTGTGGTGCGGTGCGTCATGGTGAGGTGTGGTGTGGTGCGGTGTGGTGTGGTGCGGCATGGTGAGGTGTGGTGTGGTGTGGTGCGGTGTGGTGTGGTGCGGCATGGTGAGGTGTGGTGTGGTGTGGTGCGGTGTGGTGCGGTGCGGCATGGTGAGGTGTGGTGTGGTGTGGTGCGGCATGGTGAGGTGTGGTGCGGTGTGGTGTGGTGCGGCATGGTGAGGTGTGGTGTGGTGTGGTGCGGTGTGGTGTGGTGCGGCATGGTGAGGTGTGGTGTGGTGTGGTGCGGCATGGTGAGGTGTGGTGAGGTGTAGTGTGGTGCGGTGCGGCATGGTGAGGTGTGGTGTGGTGAGGTGTGGTGTGGTGCGGTGCGGCATGGTGAGGTGTGGTGTGGTGTGGTGCGGCATGGTGAGGTGTGGTGTGGTGCGGCATGGTGAGGTGTGGTGAGGTGTGGTGTGGTGCGGTGCGGCATGGTGAGGTGTGGTGTGGTGAGGTGTGGTGTGGTGCGGTGCGGCATGGTGATGTGTGGTGTGGTGTGGTGCGGCATGGTGAGGTGTGGTGTGGTGTGGTGCGGCATGGTGAGGTGTGGTGTGGTGTGGTGCGGCATGGTGAGGTGTGGTGTGGTGTGGTGCGGCATGGTGAGGTGTGGTGTGGTGTGGTGCGGTGCGGCATGGTGAGGTGTGGTGTGGTGCGGTGCGGCATGGTGAGGTGTGGTGTGGTGCGGTGCGGCATGGTGAGGTGTGGTGTGGTGTGGTGCGGCATGGTGAGGTGTGGTGTGGTGCGGCATGGTGAGGTGTGGTGAGGTGTGGTGTGGTGCGGTGCGGCATGGTGAGGTGTGGTGTGGTGAGGTGTGGTGTGGTGCGGTGCGGCATGGTGATGTGTGGTGTGGTGTGGTGCGGCATGGTGAGGTGTGGTGTGGTGTGGTGCGGCATGGTGAGGTGTGGTGTGGTGTGGTGCGGCATGGTGAGGTGTGGTGTGGTGTGGTGCGGCATGGTGAGGTGTGGTGTGGTGTGGTGCGGTGCGGCATGGTGAGGTGTGGTGTGGTGCGGTGCGGCATGGTGAGGTGTGGTGTGGTGCGGTGCGGCATGGTGAGGTGTGGTGTGGTGCGGTGCGGCATGGTGAGGTGTGGTGTGGTGCGGTGCGGCATGGTGAGGTGTGGTGTGGTGCGGTGCGGCATGGTGAGGTGTGGTGTGGTGTGGTGCGGCATGGTGAGGTGTGGTGCGGCATGGTGAGGTGTGGTGCGGTGCGGCATGGTGAGGTGTGGTGTGGTGCGGTGCGGCATGGTGAGGTGTGGTGTGGTGAGGTGTGGTGTGGTGCGGTGCGGCATGGTGAGGTGTGGTGTGGTGCGGTGCGGCATGGTGCGGTGCGGTGTGGTGAAGCCACCAGCTCAAAAATCCACACACCCCATCCAATGCTATGGGACAGAAACACCAATAGGATAATCATGGGGTTCCATTGCTACTTATCCAGTCTTCCATGATTTCATACATGGAGGGCAATGATGTCATCATCTCATACTTAGTGGTCAGTGATGTCATCATCCCATACTTGGTGGTCAGTGATGTCACTTTCCAATACTTGGTGGGCAGTGAAGTTACCATTCCATATTTGGCGGGCAGTGATGTCATCATCCAATACTTGGTGGGCAGTGATGTCATCATCCAATACTTGGTGGGCAGTGATGTCATCATCCCATACTTGGTGGGCAGTGATGTCATCATCCAATACTTGGTGGGCAGTGATGCCATCATCCCATACTTGGCGGGCAGTGTCATCATCCCATCCTTGGCAGGCATTTATGCCATCAGCCCATACTTGGGGGGGTAGTGATGTCATCAGCCCATGCTTTGTGGGCAGTGATGTCATCAGCCCATACTTGACAGGCAGTGATGTCATCAGCCCATACTTGGTGGGAAATGATGTCATACTTGGAGGGCAGTAATATCATCATTCCATGCTTGGCGAGCAGTGATATCATGATACTCATACTTGGTGGGCAGTGATGTCATCCTCCTATACTTGGTGACTTGGTGGGCAGTAATGTGATCATCCCATATTCGGTGGGCAGTGATGTCATCATCCCATATTTGGCAGGCAGTGATGTCATCATCCCATACTTGGCGGGCAGTGATGTCATCATCCCATATTTGGCAGGCAGTGATGTCATCATCCCATACTTGGCGGGCAGTGATGTCATCATCCCATACTTGGCGGGCAGTGATGTCATCATCCCATACTTGGCGGGCAGTGATGTCATCATCCCACATATGTAATGATGTAGTGATGACACTAGGGAGCAGCGGTCAGGAAAGGTGCTCTGGATCTCAGGGGACCCCACATTGTTCTCAGGGAAAGAAAACATTCCATCAGTCACTGTTCTCCAGCTGCAGAATAAGCAGCTCCATGCTGATCTGTAACCAATCAGGGGAGAAGCTGGGAGGGGACGATGGAAGAGGGGGCCCTGGGCCTAATTATCACCGCCCCCCTCCGCCACCCTCATGTGAGAAGCCGTCACCCTCTCTTCCTGTCTAATAACGCCCCAGCACGTCCACCACTAATAATGAGGCCAAATCCGCAGGAGCCGCAGAGTCCCCCACGTGTTTCCGGCTCCCACCTGCTCTCCAAATGTTCTTCCCAAGTCCCAGCCGGACGCACTACTGAAGACTCAACAAAAACAAACGCCGATTCCACCACGGAACGAGACAATAAAATAAAGCGAATGCATTGTGCGCACCGCGCCGAGGGAAAAATACTCGTTTATTCGGTTTTTACGAACTGCAGTTACAGAGAGTTACATCCTGCAATCAGCAACGGGAATGAAAGAGGGCCACACCCCGGACAGGTCCCTATATAGGAGGACCACGAGATGATTCCTCAGGGTTCCACCTTTCATCATGAACAGACGTCCTTGAGCTCCGGTCCGGTGACTTTGCCTAGGCCGAGATGAAGCCTTCCGTCTGCTGCAGGCAGGAGGAGGCATTTCCTCAGTCTCCTCCCCCCTCCCCCCCCCCAGGGAGCAGGCCTATCCCTGATGAGATGCAGCAAAAACTGCCCCCTCAATTCCATATCAGATCCTTCAAGTCTGGTATAAATTTTAAGAAAAAAAAAAAAGCATTACCACCCCCCCAATAAAAAAAATTCATACCAGACCCTTATCCAAGCATGCCGCCCACCAGGCCAAGAAAAGGGAGAAGAAGCAGAACACCTTGTTCCCATGTTGATGAGGAAAAGAGTCTCATACAGGGGCGGATTGACAACTCATGGGGCCCCCGGGCAATAGGGGATCATGGGTCCCCTGTGTCCTCGCCCACACCCAAAAAAGCCTATGAGAAAAAAAAAAAGCCAAAAAAGCCAATGAAAGGTACCAGGGGCATCTCATAGGGCCCCCTACTGACCCTAGGCCCTCGAGCAGTGCCCAAGTGCTCGAATGGTCAGTCCGCCCCTGGTCTCATCCCCACGACCCTGGCTCAATTGTTTTGGGGGGGGTCTTCAAAATCTTTTACAATAGTGGGGGCCCCCACAATCTGCCACACCATGTGACTGAATGAGGGACATAGAACTCCTACATATCCAGGGGCGGATTGACAACTCATGGGGCCCCCGGGCACTAGGGGATCATGGGGCCCCTGTGTCCTTGCCCACACCCAAAAAAGCCTATGAGAAAGCCAATGAAAGGTACCAGGGTCATCTCATGGGGCCCCCTAGTGACCCCGGGCCCTTGAGCAGTGCCCGAGTGCTCGAATGGTCAGTCCGCCCCTTGTCTCATCCCCACAACCCTGGCTCAGTTGTTGTGGGGGGGTCTTCAAAATCTTTTACAATAGTGGAGGCCCCCCCGCAAAGGAAAAAAGCATTACCACCCCCCAATAAAAAGAAATTCATACCAGACCCTTATCCAAGAATGCCGCCCATCAGGCCAAGAAAAGGGAGAAGAAGCAGAACACCTTGTTGCCATGTTGATGAGGAAAAGGGTCTCATCCCCACGACCCCTGGCTCGGTTGTTGTGGGGGGGTCTTCAAATTCTTTTACAATAGTGGGGGCCCCCGCAATCTGCCACACCATGTGACTGAATGAGGGATATAGAACTCCTTATCCAAACAAAAAAAAAAAGATCCATCATCAATCGTGTCTCCCAGTAATACAGGACTGTGCCAATCATTGTGATTGATGGCCACCAGAAGAAAAAAATCCCACCCAACAATGGACATCCCTTTGCCGACTTTCCAGGCATGCCGGGGCCCACCACTAAAACTGACGGAAAGGGCGTTGTTTGGTCATCAATGTCATGCCTGTTTTTTTACATGGCCAGGGACTCCCGCCCAGTAAATGATTGGGGTGATGTCACTGGTTGCTAGGGACACCGTAGGTGCCTTCACCCACTACTTCCTTAGCAACCATTGACAGGAAGGAAGCTACCATTTATAGTAGCGGTGATCATCCAGGCAAACACGCAAACAGTCAGATGAACACCCAAGCAGCCTTCGTTCGGACTGAACCAGGGGCGGACTGACCATGTGGACACTCGGGCACGGCCCGAGGGCCCGTGGTCAGTAGGGGGCCCCATGAGATGCCCCTGGTACCTTTCATAGGCTTTTTTTGGGAGTGGTTTGAGTGTGGGCGAAGACACAGTGGCCCCATGATCCCCTATTGTCCTGGGGCCTCATGAGTTGTCATTCCATCCCTGGACTGAACCTTGAGCTCATCGCTAATGGGCACCAGGATTTATATGGTTCTGTCTTCTCTCAGTCCAGGAAGTCGATGGTGACCTTGGATGAAGCCTGAACAAAGATGGCTCTGGTGAGAACAGCAGATGGAACAAACAAAGGTGGGTAGTAACATCCCAAACCTCTCGAGTCTGCAGGATGCGCAGCAGAGAAGACCAGGCATGGCCATCGCCTAAAGCTATCAGATACCAGCAGGTTCCACCAGCTCAGGATTCTCCACCCATCAATGAAGTCTCCCTTTTAGGTGGACCGTTCTTTAATGGACTGAAAACCATGCCAAGGCCAACAAGAAGAAAAATAATAATTCATGTATTCTTGAGTGTGAGTTGAGTTCCTACAATTTAGGTGGACCCAGGGGCAGACTGACCATTTGGAAACTCAGGCACAGCCCGAGGGCCCGGGGTCAGTAGGGGGCCCCATGAGATGCCCCTGCTACCTTTTCCATAGGCTTTTTTGAGTTTGGGCAAGGATACAGGGGCCCCATGATCCCCTATTGCCCGGGGGCCCCATGAGTTGTCAGTCCGCCCCTGGGTGGACCGTTCTTTAATGGACCGAAAACCATGCCAAGGCCAACAAAAAGTAAAATGATTATTCGTGTATTCTTGAGTGTGAGTTGAGTGCCTTCAGTTCCTCCTAAACCGATTGGCCGCTATGATAAACGCAGTTCTCTTTTCGCAATGTTCGCCGTTCGTTTGTTACAGGAAATAATAGCGATGGTGGAAACTCGTGAACCTCTCGGGGTTAATGAGGTGGAGTATAGAGGCTCTCACCCACCAGCTGTGTCCAGTGCCCGGTGACTCAGTCCTGGGCACCATGCCAGCCCGCCCCCCCATGCACAGTGCCCACCAGCAAACATTGCTTGAATTTTGGTTGAGTATTCTTGAGATGGAAAGAAATCAGGGGGGGGGACCCCAGCAAACCTGCGACACCCCCTCCCCAGCTGTAGGCTGAAAGTGATATTTACTGCACACATGCTGAAATACTTAACCTGCCTCACTCTAGTCATAAAGAAAATAAGAATCAGACCTCCCCCAATAGAAGAAACTCTCCTTCAAGGAACACCCCCCCCCCTCTTCCTCCTGGGGTCCATAAATTTTACTTCTCTAAAAGAATGAGCTGAACAGATTGTCCCACTCAGCAATCCCAACACCCCCCCCCCCTCCTTATCCGTTACACAGAGAGGGTCGGACTTCCATCACAGAGCCCAGCTGTCTCTGTCCTCCAGGACTGTCTCTCCGACCTCCATTACTGTATGTCTGTCCTCCACCACTGTCCACCTGTCCATCATGGCTGTACTTCTGCCCTCCACCAATGTCCATCTGTCCTGCATTGTTGTCTTTCTGTCCTCCGAGCCTGTTCCTCTCTCCTCCATCATGGCTGTCCCTCTGTCCTCCAAGACTGTCTCTCCGTCCTCCATTACTGTATGACTGTCCTCCACCACTGTCCACCTGTCCATCATGGCTGTCCCTCTGTCCTCCAGGACTGTCTCTCCGTCCTCCATTACTGTATGTCTGTCCTCCACCACTGTCCACCTGTCCATCATGGCTGTTCTTCTGCCCTCCAGGACTGTCTCTCCGTCCTCCATTACTGTATGTCTGTTCTCCACCACTGTCCACCTGTCCATCATGGCTGTTCTTCTGCCCTCCACCACTGTCCCTCCTTTCTCTACAGATATCCTTCTTTTCTCCATGACTGTTCCTCTTTCCACCATGATTGTCCCTCTGTCCTCCATGACTGTCCCTCTGTCCGCCACGATTGTCCCTCTGTCATCCATGACTGTCCCTCTGTCTGCCACGATTGTCCCTCTGTCCTCCATGACTGTCCCTCTGTCCTCCATGACTGTCCCTCTGTCTGCCACGATTGTCCCTCTGTCCTCCATGACTGTCCCTCTGTCCTCCATGACTGTCCCTCTGTCCGCCACAATTGTCCCTCTGTCCTCCATGACTGTCCCTCTGTCCGCCACGATTGTCCCTCTGTCCGCCATGATTGTCCCTCTGTCATCCATGACTGTCCCTCTGTCCTTCATGACTGTCCCTCTGTCCTCCATGACTGTCCCTCTGTCCGCCACGATTGTCCCTCTGTCATCCATGACTATCCCTCTATCCGCCATGATTGTCCCTCTGTCGTCCATGACTGTCCCTCTGTCATCCATGACTGTCCCTCTGTACTTCATGACTGTCTCTCTGTCCTCCATGACTGTCCCTCTGTCCTCCATGACTGTCCCTCTGTCTTTCATGACTGTCCCTCTGCACTTCATGACTGTCTCTCTGTCCTCCATGACTGTCCCTCTGTCCGCCATGATTGTCCCTCTGTCGTCCATGACTGTTTCTCTGTCCTCCATGACTGTCTCTCTGTCCTCCATGATTGTCCCTCTGTCGTCCATGACTGTTTCTCTGTCCTCCATGACTGTCTCTCTGTCCTCCATGATTGTCCCTCTGTCGTCCATGACTGTTTCTCTGTCCTCCATGACTGTCTCTCTGTCCTCCATTACTGTTCCTCTTTCTTTCATGGTTGTTTTTGCTTTTCTCCACAACTGTCCCTATTTCCCTCCTACCATCTCTCTGTCCTCCATGACTGTCTGTCTTTCCTCGAAAAAGCCCTCCATGACTGTCCTCCATTGCTTTCCTCCAAAACATGTCCTCCACAACTGTCCCTCTTTCCCTCCTACCATCTCTCTTTCCTCCATGACTGTTCCTCTTTCCTTCATGTCTCTTTTGTTTTTCTCCACAGCTGTCCCTCTTTCCCTCCAACCATGTCTCTGTCCTCCGCAATTGTCCCTCTTTCCTCCAAGACATCCTCCATGACTGTTCTTCTCTCTTCCAAGACCGTCCTTCTTTCCTCCAACACATGTCCTCCATGACTGTCCCTCTTTCCTCCAACATGTCCTCCACAACTGTCCCTCTTTCCCTCCTACCATCTCTCTGTCCTCCACAATTGTCCCTCTTTCCTCCAACACATGTCCTCCATGACTGTCCCTCTTTCCTTCATGACTGTTTCTCTTTCCTTTATGGCTGTTTTGCTTTTCACCACAGCTGTCCCTCTTTCCCTCCTACCATCTCTCTGTCCTCTGCGATTGCGCCTCTTTCTTCTCAGACATGTCCTCCAAGACTGTCCCTCTTTCCTCCAACACATGTCCTCCATGACTGTCCCTCTTTCCTCCAACACATGTCCTCCATGACTGTCCCTCTTTCCTCCAACACATGTCCTCCATGACTGTCCCTCTTTCCTCCAACACATGTCCTCCATGACTGTCCCTCTTTCCTCCAACACATGTCCTCCATGACTGTCCCTTTATCCTCCACCATGACTGTCCCTTTCTAAGACTGTCCTTCTCTCATCCACAACTGTGCTTCTCTCACTGATACCCCTCTCCTCCATGGCTCTCTCACTTTTCTCCCTGACTGTCCCTCCTTTCTCCATAATTTCCCCTCTGTTCCCCACAACTATTTTTCTTTCCTCCATGACTGTCCCTCTTTCCTCCAACACATGTCCTCCATTACTGTCCCTTTGTCCACCATGGCTGTCCTTTTCTAAGACTTTCCTTCTCTCATCCACAACTGTGCCTCTCTCACTGTACCCCTCTCCTCCATGGCTGTCTCAGTTTTCTCCCTGACTGTCCCTCCTTTCTCCATATTTGTCCCTCTTTTCACCATTTCCACCATAATTATCTCCCTTTTTTCTACCACTATCCTTCTTTTCTACATGATTGTCCCTCTTTCCTCTTAGATTGTCCCTCTTTCTTCCAAGACTGTTTTTCTCTCCTCCATGAAGGTCCCTCTCTTTCCTTCATGATTGTCCCTCTCTCCTCTATGACTATCCCTCTCTCTTTCAAGATTGTCCTTCTGCCCCCCCCTCCCCCCCATTGTTACTCTTGCCTCCATGACTGTCCCTCTCTCTTCTAAGACTGCCCTTCTGTCTACCATATTGGTTCTTCTTTCCTCCATAATGGTCCCTCTTTCCTCCATAATGGTCCTTCTTTTTTATGATTGTCCCTCTCTCCTTTATGACTGTCCCTCTCTCTTCCAAGTTTGTCCTTCTGTCCTCTTCGACTGTCCTCCTTCCTCCTTGACTGCCTTCTATCCTCCATGACTGTCCCTCTCTCTTCCAGGATTGTTTTTCTGTCCTCCTCAACTGTCACTTTTTCCTCTATGATTGCCCTCTTTCTTCCAAGACTCTCCTTCTCCCCTCCATGATGGTCCCTCTTTGCTTCATGATTGTCCGTCCATGACTGTCCCTCTCTTCCAAGATTGTCCTTCTGTCTTCCTCGATTGCTACTCTTTTCTTCATGACTGTCTCTCTCTCTTCTAAGACTGTCCTTCTGTCTACCATAATGGTTCCTCTTTCCTCCATGACTGTCCCTCTCTCTTCCAAGATTGTCCTTCTGTCCTCTTCTACTGCCCTCTTTGCTCCTTGACTGTCCTCTATCCTCCATGATTGTCCTCTTTCCTCCTAGATTGTCCCTCTTTCTTCCAAGACTGTCCTTCTCTCATCCTTGATGGTCCCTCTTTCATTCATGATTGTCAATCCTTGACTGGTTATCTCTCTTCTAAGATTGTCCTTCTGTCTTCCTTGACTGTAATTCTTTGCTCCATGACTGTCCCCATTCCTCCATGACTGTCCCTCTCTCTTCTAAGACTGTCCTTCTGTCTACCATAACGGTCCCTCTTTCCTTCATAATGGTCCCTCTTTCCTCCATGACTGTCCCTCTCTCTTCTACGACTGTCCTTCTGTTTATCATAATGGTTCCTCTTTCCTTCAAAATGGTCCCTCTTTCCTCCATAATAGTCCATCTTTCCTCCATAATGGTTCCTCTTTCCTCCAAAATGGTCCCTCTTTCCTCCATAATAGTCCATCTTTCCTCCATAATGGTCCCTCTTTCCTCCATAATGGTTCTTCTTTCCTCCATAATGGTCCCTCTGTCCTCCATAATAGTCCCTCTTTCCTCCATAATAGTCCCTCTTTCCTCCATAATAGTCCCTCTTTCCTCCATAATGGTTCTTCTTTCCTCCATAATGGTCCCTCTTTCCTCCATAATGGTCCCTCTTTCCTTCATGTCATGGTTTTTTTTTGCAGCACGACTTTTTTCCTTCACTTTCAGCCCCCTACCAATGGCCACCAGGAAAATACCCAGTGAGCTCAGTGTTCTCTGTACAGCACTGCGGTATATGTTAGAGCTATATAAATGTATAATAATAATAATAGTGTGTGACTGTGGGGGAGGGGACATCAGAGTGTAAGCTCCTCTGGTACAGAGACTGATGGGACTGTGGGGGGGACATTAGAGTGTAAGCTCCTCTGGTACAGAGACTGATGTGACTGTGGGGGAGGGGACATTAGAGTGTAAGCTCCTCTGGTACAGAGACTGATGTGACTGCGGGGGAGGGGACATTTCAGTGTAAGCTCCTCTGGTACAGAGACTGATGTGACTGTGGGGGGGACATTAGAGTGTAAGCTCCTCTGGTACAGAGACTGATGTGACTGTGGGGGGAGGGGACATTGGAGTGTAAGCTCCTCTGGTACAGAGACTGATGTGACTGTGGGGGAGGGGACATTAGAGTGTAAGCTCCTCTGGTACAGAGACTGATGTGACTGTGGGGGAGGGGACATTAGAGTGTAAGCTCCTCTGATACAGAGACTGATGTGACTGTGGGGGAGGGGACATTAGAGTGTAAGCTCCTCTGGTCCAGAGACTGATGTGACTGTGGGGGGACATTAGAGTGTAAGCTCCTCTGGTCCAGAGACTGATGTGACTGTGGGGGGACATTAGAGTGTAAGCTCCTCTGGTACAGAGACTGATGTGACTGTGGGGGAGGGGACATTAGAGTGTAAGCTCCTCTGGTGCAGAGACTGATGTGACCGGCTCAGTGTTCTCTGTACAGCACTGCGGTATATGTTGCCGCTATACAGACGAATAGAATACAAACAGACTGGCACGGCAAGGGTTAAACATTTGAGTGAGTCCAGATTCCCCCCCCCCAGACCCCCTATTTTCTCCCAGGCCCTGGCTCTCATATATCACTGCCACAGTGGACAGAGGGGCCCCGGACTCATGCTGGGCCCAGCGGCCTCCTCTCTATGCGTCCTCTGAGATTCCTCTGAAAAGCCCTGCAGGACGGAGAGCATTACCGCGGCTGAATGATAGCCGTACATAATCGCTGTATGAAGCGGAGAGCGCCTTTCCCCGCGCCCCATCCCGGCTCCAGCCCCAATTCAGCCAGTAATTGATTATAGGGCCAGCGTGACAGGAAATAAGATCGAATGAAGAAGAAAGGAGCCCCCCTCCAGGGTCCGGGGGGGGGGGAGGGGGAGAGGATAAGCCCCTCCATTCACCTATTCCCATTTAATGCCGCGCCAATCTCAGCGTTCCAGAACACAGAGCCCTCCTCGGCTATCAGGACAAACAACGGCACGGCATTCCCACATCAGCGGCGGCGGCGTACCATTATTAGCGCCGATTTCACGCACATTCCAGGGAGAAAACGCCCGCGGTTCTCATAAACGTACAAAAACAACGCCACGCGGGGGCCTTAAAGGGGCCACTAAGCCTGCAGTGCGGAATAAAACCAGAAAGGGACGTGGCGGGGGCCACTGACAACACCGGCGGAAACAATCCGGCATTTCACGAAACTCCATCTTACTTTTAGATTTTATTTATTGAATTTTTTTTTTTTTGCTGGTTGTTTTTCTAATGGTTGGCGACGGCGCAGAATAGCGGAACAAAAAAAAAAAGATGGCGTCCATCGTAATGGAGAATTGTGAGAGTTCTAGGCGCCAGAGGTGCTCAGATCAAGCCTGTTGGTGCGGCTGGAATGAAAGGGTAATGGGGTCCTTTGGGTAATGGGGTCCTCCGGATAATGGGGTCCTCCGGGTAATGGGGTCCTCCGGGTAATGGGATCCTCCAGGTAATGGGGTCCTTCAGGTAATGGGGTCCTCTGGGTAATGGGGTCCTCCGGGTAATGGGGTCCTCTGGGTAATGGGGTCCTCCGGGTAATGGGGTCCTCTTGATAATGGGGTCCAGGGGTGGACTGACAACTCAGAACTCAAAAAAGCCTATGAAAAAGGTACCAGGGGCATCTCATGGGGCCCCCTACTGACCTCGGGCCCTCGGGCAGTGCCCGAGTTTCCAAATGGTCAGTCCGCCCCTGATGGGGTCCTCTGGGTAATAGTGTCCTCTGGGTAATGGGGTCCTCCGGATAATGGGGTCCTCCGGGTAATGGGGTTCTCTGGGTAATGGGATCCTCCAGGTAATGGGGTCCTTCAGGTAATGGGGTCCTCTGGGTAATGGGGTCCTCCGGGTAATGGGGTCCTCTTGATAATGGGGTCCAGGGGTGGACTGACAACTCAAAACTCAAAAAAGCCTATGAAAAAGGTACCAGGGGCATCTCATGGGGCCCCCTACTGACCTCGGGCCCTCGGGCAGTGTCCGAGTTTCCAAATGGTCAGTCCGCCCCTGATGGGGTCCTCCGGGTAATAGTGTCCTCTGGGTAATGGGGTCCCCTGGGTAATGGGGTCCTCTGGGTAATGGGATCCTCTTGGTATTGGGGTCCTCCAGGTAATGGGGTCCTCCGGGTAATGGGTTCCTCCACGTAATGGGTTCCTCTGGGTAATGGGGTCCTCTGGGTAATGGGGTCCAGGGGTGGACTGACAACTCAAAACTCAAAAAAACCTATGAAAAAGGTACCAGGGGCATCTCATGGGGCCCCTACTGACCCTGGGACCTCAGGCAGTGCCCAAGTTTCCAAATGGTCAGTCTGCCCCTGATGGGGTCCTCCGGGTAATGGTGTCCTCTGGGTAATGGGGTCCTCCAGATAATGGGGTCCTCTGACCCCTAGCACTCTGCATCGCCCCCCCCCCCCCACCCGTCACTGACCTCTCTTCAGAGATTGGTGCGCAGATGATCATCGACCATGACTTCTATGTCATCCGTGCCCATACCTGGTTTCAAGGGCGGACTGACCATTTGGCAACTCGGGCACTGCCTGAGGGCCCGGGGTCAGTAGGGGGCCCCATGAGATGCCCCTGGTACCTTTTTCATAGGCTTTTTTGAGTTTGGGCAAGGACACAGGGGCCCCATGAGCCCCTATTGCCCGGGGGCCCCATGAGTTTTCAGTCCGCCCCTGCCTGGATCCATACGAAGGTCCACCATCATCATATAAAAGGCACTTCAGGGTGCCTTGTGGTCGAAAAGCCTCTTCTGTTCCCCTCTCCGGTCGAGTTTCACTCACGTCCAGTTCAGACCTCACTCGCGAATTTTAAAACGCAATTTACACGTGCAGACGCATGTGACGCATAGGGCAGCCCATCCACTTCTATGCGCGTTCCTCAACCAAAAGAAGCTCCTGCTCCTTTTTGGACGACAAACTTAGCATGATTTTTTTCACCAATCGCGGCACAATTGCACCGTGTTTGGCGTGCCACGAGGGATGATGGCGCCCAAAACGTGCTTTTTGCACATTCTGCTGCGATTTAGATAAAAGTGCAGAATTTTATGATGATAATGATGATGATTATTATTATTATTATTATTATTAATAATAATATTGTTATTATGATTGTTATCACCCTAACAAAAAATAACAAAAAATAATAAATTAATAAAATAATTAATACATTAATAATCCTAAAATAATAATAATTATTTAAAATAATAACAATAATTTTAAAAAAGAAAGAAAATCCTGATAGAAAAGCTGAAGCATAAAATAATAAATACATAATAAATTAATAAAACAATGAATACATTATTAATAATAAAATAATAAATAATAATAATTTGTTTAATATATTTTTTAAGGGTTTTTAAGGTTTAAGGTTAGGGGTTAAGTATTATTTACTATTACATAGTATTTATTTATGATTATTTTTATGTACTTGTGTATTTAATTAACATTTATTTATTCATTTTTTCTGATTATTCTTATTATTATTAATATTGTTATTATGATTGTTATCACCCTAACAAAAAATAACAAAAAAATAATACATTAATAAAATAAATACTACATTAATAATCCTAAAATAATAAATAATAATAATAATTTTAAAAAGAAAGAAAAACCTGATAGAAAAGCTGAAGCATAAAATAATAAAAAAACAATATATTAATAAAACTATTAATACGTTAATAATAAAATAATAAATAATAATAATAATTTGTTTAATATATTGTTTAAGGGTTAATATTGTTATTATGATTGTTATCACCCTAACAAAAAATAACAAAAAAAAAAGAAATTAATAAAATAATTAATACATTAATAATCCTAAAATAATAATAATTATTTAAAATAATAATAATAATTTTAAAAAAGAAAGAAAATCCTGATAGAAAAGCTGAAGCATAAAATAATAAATACATAATAAATTAATAAAACAATGAATACATTATTAATAATAAAATAATAAATAATAATAATTTGTTTAATATATTTTTTAAGGGTTAGGGGGTTAAGGTTAGGGGTTAAGTATTATTTACTATTACATAGTATTTATTTATGATTATTTTTATGTACTTGTGTATTTAATTAACATTTATTTATTCATTTTTTCTGATTATTCTTATTATTATTAATATTGTTATTATGATTGTTATCACCCTAACAAAAAATAACAAAAAAATAATACATTAATAAAATAAATACTACATTAATAATCCTAAAATAATAAATAATAATAATAATTTTAAAAAGAAAGAAAAACCCGATAGAAAAGCTGAAGCATAAAATAATAAATAAATATTGTATTGTTATTGTTCTGTCCCCCATTGTAATGTACTGAGCGAACTATTGGCGCTTTATAAATACTGTATAATAATAAAAAATAATAATAAATAATAAATTAATAAAACAATTAATACATTATTAATAATAAAATAATAAATAGTAATAATTTTTTAAATATATTTTTTAAGAGTTAGGGGTTAAGTATTATTTACTATTACATAGTATTTATTTATTTATGATTATTTTTATGTACTTGTGTATTTAATTAACATTTATTTATTCATTTTTTTCTGATTATTATTATTAATATTGTTATTATGATTGTTATCACCCTAACAAAAAATAACAAAAAAATAATAAATTAATAAAATAATTAATACATTAATAATCCTAAAATAATAATAAATAATAATAATAATAATAATAATTTAAAAAAGAAAGAAAAACCTGATAGAAAAGCTGAAGCATAAAATAATAAACAAATAATAAATTAATAAAACAATTAATACGTTATTAATAATAAAATAATAAATAATAATAATAATTTGTTTAATATATTTTTTAAGGGTTAGGGGGTTAAGTATTATTTACTATTACATAGTATTTATTTATGATTATTTTTATGTACTTGTGTATTTAATTAACATTTATTTATTCATTTTTTCTGATTATTATTATTATTAATATTGTTATTATGATTGTTATCACCCTAACAAAAAATAACAAAAAAATAATAAATTAATAAAATAATTAATACATTAATAATCCTAAAATAATAATAATAAATAATAATAATAATTTAAAAAAGAAAGAAAAACCTGATAGAAGAGCTGAAGCATAAAATAATAAATAAATATTGTATTGTTATTGTTCTGTCCCCCATTGTAATGTACAGCGCTGAGCGAACTATTGGAGCTCAAAATTGGCTATAAATTCTGTATGAAAACACGCAAAAAAACGTAAAAATCGTGGTAAAATATACACAGAAAAATTGCACGCCAAATGCTGAAAAACGCTAGGCTCAGATGCAGGGGCGGACTGACTATTCAGGCACAAGGGCCCAGGGTCAGTAGGGGGCCCCAAGAGATGCCCCTGGTACCTTTCATAGGCTTTTTTGGGAGTGGTTTGTGTGGGCGAGGACACAGGGGCCCCATGATCCCCTATTGTCCGGGGCCCCATGAGTTGTCAGTCCGCCCCTGCTCAGATGTGAATGTAGCCTTGCACTATCCTCCCTCCTCACCAGTCAGGAGTTCTGAGCAATCATTGGTTACATTCATTCGCTGATTCCCTCAGGTGTTCTCTGGAATTGTTACATTGTATCTCTTTACAGAGACCTGTACTTCCTGTGCTCCTCAGCGCCATCTAATGGCCAACATTTGGTATTTCACCTCTACCCATAATAAATAAAACATTCGATCGGAAGAGAGGCGAGCCTACAGAACATTGGTTTTTGCCTTGTTGGTTCAGGACGAATGTACATGCAGATTCGCTGGACGAATGACTTCTTCCTTACCGTCCGTTGGGTATACCATAGGCAGTGCTTTGTCATATCTGTCCTGCTGATCCTGCCAGAAATCTTGTAATTTGTGCCATACGCCAACATAGAACCTCCAACCCCCGTATTATGGAGAGGAGGAGGTTTCCCTAGTCTTGTCCTAAGGTGACAACACTGCTCCTCCCTAGATACAATACAGCGAGCGTTGTCACCCTAAGACAGGAAGTGTGTTACTGGCAGGATCACCGGGTGAAAAAGCCTCACAACAGAAAATGAATGCAGCCATCACGGCTATAAAATATTGCGTTTTTTTTTTAGGGGGGGTTTAGATACCCTCTAAGTAGCGCGTATCTAAGCTGTGTCCCCCCCCCCCCCCGCGTGTCATTTTCAATCACCCATAAAATCGATCCATCGCTAGAGATCGCTGCACCTCGGGAGCTGCGGAGTGCATCACTGAGTAGCGATCATCCTTCCAGATTGAATGCGTAGCCATTGTCGATCGATCGCTAGGAAGTCGCCCGTGTGAACCTATTCCTGAATCTCCCTCTTGGAGCAGAGCTCGGGGGATGGGGGAGACCAGGGCACCGGCGCTGCAAGGCCACGTGTTTAGCCGTACTATGTTCTAAGATGACCATCAGATGGGGATTCATCGACACCCAGCAATAATTACCACCCAGTTATGTTGGTTACAACAGCGATGTATGATGGAAGGCGTCATGCGTTTTGCGTGTCTACGCACATTTTTGTGTGTTATCACGCTACACACATAGAGCAGCCCGTTCATGTCACTAGACCGCCTTAAAAAAAATGCACACATGCGTGACACCCGTCGCGCTGCATTCAGAGATCAGCTAATTTGTTTCACTAGACCGCCTTACGCGCGACAAATGCATCAAAGTAGCTCATGCAGCTTGGGCTCAAAAACATCAAAAACGAGCTTTGTGCGTTTATAACTACGCTTTGGATGCACGTTTTTCGTGCATGTTCATTTCTGTGCCGCCATTCGCTGTTAATGAACACCCCAAATGCAGCAATAATGGGCTGCATTGTGCATGTAGTGCAACAGCATACAAAAGAAAAAAAAACACATAAATGCGCACATGCGTGACACCCGTCGCACTACATTCAAAGGTCAGTCAATTTTTTTCAATGGTCTACATTGTGCAACAGCATACAAAAAAAAAGCATGTAAATGCGCACATGCGTGACACCCGTCGCACTAAATTCAAAGGTCAGTCCGTTGAAAAAATGGTCTGCATTGTGCGTGTAGTGCAACAGCATAGAAAAGGGAAAAAAACACGTAAATGCGCACATGCGTGACACCCGTTGCACTGCTGCATTCAGAGGTCAGTGCATTTTTTTCAATGGTCTGCATTATGCGTGTAGTACAACAACATGCAAAAAAAAAAAACACGTAAATGCGCACATGCGTGACACCCGTCGCACTATATTCAGAAGTCAGTGCAATTTTTTCAATGGTCTGCATTATGCGTGTAGAGCAACAGCATACAAACAAAAAAGCATGTAAACGTGCGCATGCGTGACACCCATTGCGCTGCATTCAGAGGTCAGTCCATTTTTTTCAATGGTCTGCCCCGCGCGCAACAAAAGCATCAAAGTAGCTTATGCCGCTTTTTTTTAGAGTTGAACTTTGCGCATATTTCACCACACATTTGGCGGGCATAATTTTGCATGTGAGTACAAAACGTGCCAAACCGCATGTCACACATTATTTGTTAATGGCCCCCCCTCCCAAAAAAGAAAACATTTGTCACGTGGCAAAACTCACAGCTAAAAAATGCCCAAAGAGGTACATTAGTTACTTCGATGCGTTTTGTTGCATGTAGCGTGACCTATAGAAATGAATGGCCTGCCCTAGGCATGTAGCCAGATAACACGCACAAAATGCGCATAAAGCCGGGTTCCCACTGCTGCGCTGTGGTTTGGGCGCATTGTGCGTGTAGTTGGGCTATTTACGTGTACAGACGCGGCCCTGCCTAGGAGGTCGCTGCGCTTTCTGAAAGCACAGTAAAGATGCCGGACTTTGGGTGTGTTTTCAGAAATGGGGGGAACACGCAATGCTGCCAAACCACATGAACACCGCGCATTCACACTCTGACCAAACCGCATGAACACCGCGCATTCACACTGTGACCAAACCGCATGAACACCGCGCATTCACACTGTGACCAAACCGCATGAACATAGCGCATTCACACTGTGACCAAACCGCATGAACACCGCGCATTCACACTGTGACCAAACCGCATGAACATAGCGCATTCACACTGTGACCAAACCGCATGAACATAGCGCATTCACACTGTGACCAAACCGCATGAACACCGCGCATTCACACTGTGACCAAACCGCATGAACACCGTGCATTCACACTGTGACCAAACCGCATGAACACCGCGCATTCACACTGTGACCAAACCGCATTCACACAGCGCATTCACACAGCGCATTCACACTGTGACCAAACCGCATGAACATCGCGCATTCACACTGAGGCCAAACCGCATGAACACCGCGCATTCACACTGTGACCAAACCGCATGAACACAGCGCATTCACACTGTGACCAAACCGCATGAACACCGTGCATTCACACTGTGACCAAACCGCATGAACACCGTGCATTCACACTGTGACCAAACCGCATGAACACAGCGCATTCACACAGCGCATTCACACTGTGACCAAACCGCATGAACACCGCGCATTCACACTGAGGCCAAACCGCATGAACACCGCGCATTCACACTGTGACCAAACCGCATGAACACAGCGCATTCACACTGTGACCAAACCACATGAACACCGTGCATTCACACTGTGACCAAACCGCATGAACGCCGTGCATTCACACTGTGACCAAACTGCATGAACACCGTGCATTCACACTGTGACCAAACCGCATGAACACCGCGCATTCACACTGTGACCAAACCGCATGAACACAGCGCATTCACACAGCGCATTCACACTGTGACCAAACCGCATGAACACCTCGCATTCACACTGTGGCCAAACCGCATGAACACCGCGCATTCACACTCTGACCAAACCGCATGAACACCGCGCATTCACACTGTGACCAAACCGCATGAACACAGCGCATTCACACTGTGACCAAACCGCATGAACACAGCGCATTCACACTGTGGCCAAACCGCATGAACACCGCGCATTCACACTGTGACCAAACCGTAAGAACACCGCGCATTCACACTGTGACCAAACCGCATGAACACCGCGCATTCACACTGTGACCAAACCGCATGAACACCGCGCATTCACACTGTGGCCAAACCGCATGAACACAGCGCATTCACACTGTGGCCAAACCGCATGAACACAGCGCATTCACACTGTGGCCAAACCGCATGAACACAGCGCATTCACACTGTGACCAAACCGCATGAACACCTCGCATTCACACTGTGGCCAAACCGCATGAACACCGCGCATTCACACTCTGACCAAACCGCATGAACACCGCGCATTCACACTGTGACCAAACCGCATGAACACAGCGCATTCACACTGTGACCAAACCGCATGAACACAGCGCATTCACACTGTGGCCAAACCGCATGAACACCGCGCATTCACACTGTGACCAAACCGTAAGAACACCGCGCATTCACACTGTGACCAAACCGCATGAACACAGCGCATTCACACTGTGGCCAAACCGCATGAACACCGCGCATTCACACTGTGGCCAAACCGCAGTGCAGCATGGTGAACCTGAACTAAATACGTGCAAATGTGCGACACCTGCCAGCATGCCTTATACAGTGTGAATGCGCCCTACAGTGTGAATGCGACCTACCGCGTGAATGCGACCTACAGTGTGAATGCGACTTACCGTGTGAATGCGGCCTACCGTGTGAATGTGACCTACCATGTGACTGTGGCCTACCGTGAGAATGCGACCTACAGTGTGATTGCGACCTACCGCGTGAATGCGGTCTACCACGTGAATGCGATCTACAGCGTGAATGCGACCTACAGTGTGAATGCGGCCTACAGTGTGAATGCGACCAACCGTGTGAATGCGACCTACCATGTGAATGCGCCCTACCGTGTGAATGCGACCTACAGTGTGAATGCGACCTACAGCGTGAATGCGACCTACCGTGTGAATGCGACCTACAGTGTGAATGCGACATACTGTGTGAATGCGGCTTACCGTGTGAATGCGACCTACAGTGTGAATGCACCCTACCGTGTGAATGCGACCTACAGTGTGAATGCGACCTACAGCGTGAATGCGACCTACCGTGTGAATGCGACCTACAGTGTGAATGCGACATACTGTGTGAATGCGGCTTACCGTGTGAATGCGACCTACAGTGTGAATGCACCCTACCGTGTGAATGCGACCTACAGTGTGAATGCACCCTACCGTGTGAATGCGACCTACAGTGTGAATACGACCTACTGTGTGAATGCCGCCTACAGTGTGAATGCGCCCTACAGTGTGAATGCGCCCTACAGTGTGAATGCGACCTACCGTGTGAATGCGACCTACAGTGTGAATGCACCCTACCGTGTGAATGCGACCTACAGTGTGAATGCGGCCTACAGTGTAATTGCGGCCTACAGTCTGAATGTGGCCTACAGTGTGAATGCGGCCTACAGTGTAATTGCGGCCTACCATGTGAATGTGGCCTACAGTGTAAATTTGGCCTACAGTGTGAATGTGGCCTACAGTGTGAATGTGGCCTACAGTGTAATTGCGGCCTACCATGTGAATGTGGCCTACAGTGTGAATGTGGCCTACAGTGTAATTGCGGCCTACCATGTGAATGTGGCCTACAGTGTGAATGTGGCCTACAGTGTGAATGCGGCCTACAGTGTGAATGCGGCCTACAGTGTGAATGCGGCCTACAGTGTAAATGTGGCCTACAGTGTGAATGCGGCCTACAGTGTGAATGTGGCCTACAGTGTGAATGCGGCCTTAGGTTCTCTGGACCAGAATTGCGCATGTATCCAATATATAAAGAATTTTAAAAAATTAAATTAATTTAAATTTTATTTTTAAAATGCGCCAATAAAAAATATAAATATTTGCGGCCAATTTTTTTAAATTTTCTCTGTCTCTTTATTGTGTTAAAAACGTCAATTAGGATGAAGAAATGTATAAATAAAGTTTATTTTTCCAGCTCTTTATTTGACCTTTTTTTTTATTTTGTTTTATTTTTACCCCCCCTTTTCCCCACCGACCAGCAGAGTGCATTGTGGGTAGCGGCCATTGCCTGCGATTAGTTACGGGATGTCACATAGATTTATGTCTGACACTTTGGCTGTAGGCCCCAGCAATGGGCTCAGTAGGAAGCTGAACAGTCTTTGGCTCTCATACCCCCCCCCCCACCCCATCCCCCGCAGGGCCTGTATGAGGTCTTTGTGGCGTTCCTTGAGAATCCACCGCCAGCCTTGAAGCCTATGCTAATGAGCCCCATTCTCTGCCCGCTTAATGATCGCGCTTCCTTTTTACTTGACATTAACCCCTTCGGGGCCAGAGGGACCCACATGGGGAAGGTGGTGGGGGAGGGGTGGGGAAGCTGGTGGGGGAGGGGGGGTCCACCCTCAGGCCCATGTGACCTAAATAAATTTCCCGTATTTGTATCAGCTGGTGGGGGTTCCGGAGGTGGCGCGGTTCGAACCCCGTGACCGAAAACCATCAACAGATCCCCCAACAGTTGCGCTCTCGGCACATTGAGGCCAGGAGCAACGCAACGACGCATGTGCTGCGGGATGCAGCGCTGACACGTCAACCTGTCCTGTCATGTGACGTCAGATGAGCCCCTCCTATCCTGTACGACCGCCGCTGTCACCCATTCCTGGGATGGCCGGAGCGTCATAGACCGGGACAGAAGTCCCACACCTGCGGAAGGTCCAACATCACCGACCAATAAATAATATCTTTTATACTGAAATTCAAATCTTGGTCCCGCGTGTCATTAACAAGATTTTATTAGTATCACCAATAATGCCTAAAATATCACGTTATAATTATTATTACCGCTATCGTATTTTTATTTTTATTATATTATTTTAAAGGTGCTCACCAATAATGGCAATATTATATTTTATTATTATTAATATTATTATTTATTATTATTATTATTCTAGTATTTTATTATATTATTTAAAAGGTATTCACCAATAATGACAACAATATCATATTATTAATATTATTATTAGTATTATTATTATTGTTAACATTTTAGTATTTTTATTATATTATTTTAAATTTCAACAAAAATGACAATAATATCATTTTAATATTATTATTTGTTGTTAATATTATTATTATCTTCATTTTTTTATTGCTATTATTATTATTATTATTATTATAGTTATTATAACCATTCTAGTATTTTATTATATTATTTAAAAGGTATTCACCAATAATGACAACAATATCGTATTATTATTATTATTAGTATTACTATTATTATTTTTATTAACATTTTAGTATTTTTATTATATTATTTTAAATTTCAACAAAAATGACAATAATATCATTTTAATATTATTATTTGTTGTTAATATTATTATTATCTTCATTTTTTTATTGCTATTATTATTATTATTATTATAGTTATTATAACCATTCTAGTATTTTATTATATTATTTAAAAGGTATTCACCAATAATGACAACAATATCGTATTATTATTATTATTATTATTACTATTATTATTTTTATTAACATTTTAGTATTTTTATTATATTATTTTAAATTTCAACAAAAATGACAATAATATCATTTTAATATTATTATTTGTTGTTAATATTATTATTATCTTCATTTTTTTATTGCTATTATTATTATTATTATTATTATAGTTATTATAACCATTCTAGTATTTTATTATATTATTTAAAATGTATTCACCAATAATGACAACAATATCGTATTATTATTATTATTAGTATTACTATTATTATTTTTATTAACATTTTAGTATTTATATTATATTATTTTAAATTTCAACAAAAATGACAATAATATCATTTTAATATTATTATTTGTTGTTAATATTATTATTATCTTTATTATTATTTTTTATTGCTATTATTATTATTATTACTACCAATCTAGTATTTTTATTATATTATTTTAAAGGTGCTCACCAATAATGGCAATAATATATTTTATTATTATAATTATTATTATTACCATTCTAGTATTTTATTATATTATTTAAAAGGTATTCACCAATAATGACAACAATATTGTATTATTATTATTAGTATTATTATTATTAACATTTTAGTATTTTTATTATATTATTTAAATTTCACCAATAATGACAATAATATCATTTTAATATTATTATTTATTGTTAATATTATTATTATCTTCATTATTTTTTTGTATTGCTATTATTATTATTATAGTTATTATTACCATTTTAGTATTTTATTATATTATTTAAAAGGTATTCAAATATGAATTATTATGAATATTACCATTCTTGTATATTTATTTTTAATAAATTACTTTAAAGGCATTCACCAATAATGAAAATCATTTCATTTTATGATGCTTATGATTATTATAATTTTTATTATCATTATTATTTTTAATATTATCATTATTGTTATCATTTTTATTGAATTTGTATTATTAGGATTATTACTATTATTATTACCATTTTAGTCATTTTAATTTAATATTTTTAATAATTATGCTTATGATTATTATTATTACTAGACTCCACCTCCGCAACATCTCCAAGATACGCACGTTCCTAACCCTGGAAACCACTAAGCAACTCATTAACTCCCTCATCATATCATGACTTGTCTACTGCAACTCCCTCCTCACTGGCCTGCCTCACCGCAGGCTATCCCCGCTTCAGTCCATCCTGAATACGGCTGCCAGACTCATTCACCTTTCCAACCGCTCCGTATCCGCCACCCCCCTCTGCCAATCCCTCCACTGGGCTCCACCCCCCTCTGCCAATCCCTCCACTGGGCTCCACCCCCCTCTGCCAATCCCTCCACTGGGCTCCACCCCCCTCTGCCAATCCCTCCACTGGCTCCACCCCCCTCTGCCAATCCCTCCACTGGGCTCCACCCCCCTCTGCCAATCCCTCCACTGGCTTCCAATTGCCCAACGGATCAAATTCAAAATCCTAACACTGACGTACAAAGCCGTCCACCATACTGCCCCGAACTACATCACCAACCTAATATCCCAACACGCACACTCCGCTCCTCACAAGACCTCCTTCTCTCTAGTTCCCTGGTCTCCTCCTCCCATGCCCGCCTCCAGGACTTCTCCAGGGTGTCACCCATCCTCTGGAACTCCCTGCCCCAACCCATCAGATTATCACCTACTCTCCTCTCCTTTAGGCGCACCCTGAAAACCCATCTCTTCAGGGAAGCCTACCCCACCCCCTGCTAATCGCCGATCTCCTCCACTCTTCCTACCACTCCATCCTCCACAGCTATCTCCTCCTGTGCCACCATCCCCTCCCTCCTAGATTGTAAGCTCCCAGGATCAGGGCCCTCCTATCTCTCTTGTATTGAACTGTATTGTTACTGTATTGTCTCCCGTTATATTGTAAAGCGCTGAGCAAACTGTTGGCGCCATAAATCCTGTATAATAATAATATAAATCCTGTATAATAATAATAATATATAAATCCCGTATAATAATAATAATATAAATCCTGTATAATAATAATAATAATAATATAAATCCTGTATAATAATAATAATAATATAAATCCTGCATAATAATAATAATATATAAATCCTGTATAATAATAATAATATAAATCCTGTATAATAATAATAATATAAATCCTGCATAATAATAATAATTATTATTATTTTTATTATTATTGTTATTATTATTATCATTTTTATTGTATTTGTATTATTATTATTATTATTACTAATATTAATATTATGACTACCCTAATAGTATTTTTAGTATATCTTTATTATTATATTATTTTAAAGGCGTTCACCAATATTGACAATAGCATAATTTTATTATTGTTATTTTTATTATTATTATCATTCTAGTATTTTTATTTTTATTATATTTTTTATTATTATTATCATCATCATTCTTATTTTATTGGTATTGTTATTACTATTATTATTATTGTTGTTATTATTAATATTATTACTACCATACTAGTATGTTTATTATATTATTATTATAATTATTATTTTAAAGGTGTTCACCAATATTGACTATAGCATATTTTTATTATTATTATTATTATTGACATTCTAGTATTTTAATTATATGTTTTAAAGGCGTTCAGGCCGTATTATAACCAATATTTATTATTATCTTGTCATTACTTTGACATGTATAATAGTTATTTATTCGTTGTTTTATCACTTCTGTCATTTTTCAGCCCTGATGGAGGGGCGGCCATGAAACACATTGGCTTTTGTAAGCAATTTATGTTTGGAATAAACCAGTTTTTGGAGTCCGAATATTCCGGTGTGACATTTAATTTCTAGATTTCAGTTTGCAAAAGCTGCCAGCCTAATATCCATCTTCTGCATAGTCACACCAGCATCCTGATGTTGGATGACACCATCATAGCGTTGGATGACACCATCATAGCGTTGGATGACACCATCATGGCATTGGATGACACCATCATGGCATTGGATGACACCATCAGGGCATTGGATGACACCATCATGGCATTAAATGACACCATCATGGCGTTGGATGACACCATCATAACATTGGATGACACCATCATAACGTTGGATTATACCATCATAGCGTTGGATGACACCATCATGGCGTGGGATGACACCATCATAGCGTTGGATGACACCATCATAGCGTTGGATGACACCATCATGGCATTTGATGACACCATCGTGCCATTGGATGACACCATCATGGCATTGGATGACATCATCATGGCATTGGATGACACCATCATGGCATTGGATGACACCATCATGGCATTGGATGTCACCATCATAGCGTTGGATGACACCATCATGGCATTGGATGACACCATCATGGCATTGGATGACACCATCAGGGCATTGGATGACACCATCATGGCATTAAATGACACCATCATGGCGTTGGATGACACCATCATAACATTGGATGACACCATCATAACGTTGGATTATACCATCATAGCGTTGGATGACACCATCATGGCATTGGATGACACCATCATGGCGTGGGATGACACCATCATAGCGTTGGATGACACCATCATGGCGTTGGATGACACCATCATAGCGTTGGATGACACCATCATGGCATTGGATGACACCATCATGGCGTTGGATGACACCATCATGGCTTTGAATGACACCATCATAGCGGATGACATCATTATGTCCTTGGATGACACCATTATAGCTTTGGATGACACCATCATGGCATTGGATGACA